>NC_049907.1:15390472-15515472 GCF_001411555.2 Juglans regia | reverse complement strand
AATATTAAAATGTGTCGATGCTGTCTACTAGCATGTTTTGGACTCTGATCCGAATTACTCTCAAACCCTATCATTATCTTTATTTGAAGAGGCCTACACTCATTGAAAGTTCTTAGGTTGTTCTAACGTTTTGTCCACTTGAAAGTCCTTTGAATTCGAATGGATTTGGACTTGCTCTTGTATAAACTCTGAAATTTAACATAAAAATCTGTTCAGGAGTATCCCAAAATAAATAGAAACTCAATTCAAGAATACACATTAATTCCAATGATTTCTATTAACATTTTTGCATTTTAGTCCAATAATAGGATATTTAGACTAAAGTTTAATGTTAAGAAGTGATAAAATATAAGAAATTATGCAAGTCATCAACTAACCAAAAGTTTGAATCTTTGATTAGGCGGTTGTTGAAGAAAAAAAGGAGATAAAGAGCCAAGTGTCCAAATTGATGAGCTCCTTGAGTGTGAATGAGCGAGGTAAGTTACCTTCTCAAGCTCAGTCCGCACCCCATGGTCAACATATGGCACAAGAGAATTTGAAAGATGTGAATGCCATTGTGACGAGAAGTGGTAAGTCATTACACATCCCAACAATGAACAAATCAGAGGATGTAGAAAAGGATCAGGATAGTAGTGATGCCGTGTTGATCACTGAACCTGAGGTGAGAAAAAGTCCTGTTAAGGTACCATTCCCTCAAGCTTTAAAATCAAGCAAGTGAACTTTAGATCCTAACAATGAAATCCTAGAGAGTCTAAGGCAGGTAAAAATCAATCTTCCTCTTTTGCATGTGATTAAACTGTCAATGGATAGCTTTGCTGTCCATAATCAATCTTCTTTCCTCCTATTCTTCTTTACTTATTTGATCTTTACTTCCGTTACTTAGGCTTGTACAGTTTGCATATTGACAGAATATATAGTTTTCCTTATAAGGCTAGAATGCTAGAATCACTCGGCAATTAGTTTCTTTCCATGTATAGTTCTCTTGTAAAGTTTCTATATAATATACAGATCACTCAAAGGCCAATTCAATTCGGCCATTCATACAAAACTTTGATCTATTTTGACATGGTATCAAGAGCCAACTACTAAATTTTTTCCTTCAATTTTTTTTCCTTCTTCTCGGTTTCGGAGACCTTCAACACGCTTTTTTTTTTTTTTTTTTTTTCAGGTTTGGGTGTTCTGCCGTCGCAGTAGCATTTCGTGGGATTTTTTTTTTGGCTTCGTTTGGGTGTTCTATTTTTGTTTCGACTTCGTCTGGGTTGTTTTTTGGTGAGTGCGATGTGCAGTTCTCATCTTCTCGGAATTGCGCTTCTTCGTCTGGGTGTTTTTGGCACTTATGTGCCTTCGTGATTGTCACGGAATCTTCTGGCTGGTATTTCGGTATTTTTTGTATCTCCGTGCCTCTCGCAACTTGTTTCTGGTGGGCATCTCGGCACTTCTGTGCCTTCATGGTTATCGTAGCACCTTCAGCTTCTCTGTGTGTGGCTCTCGGTTTCTCTTGCTGAACAGTGACTCATTTGGCTCTCAGTTTATTACTCGTGCCCCCTGCTTCCTCTCACAGACAAGTCAAAGGTCTTATCCCTTTTTTATTTTTTGGACTGCTTTGAATTTTTTTTTTGGTTGATTTACTTTGTCTCGAAATTTATTTCTGATGGACTCGCCACATGTCTGTGTTAAGTTTACGAGCAAAAATTACTCTACTTGGACCTTTCAGTTTGAACTTTTTCTTAAGGGAAAAGATCTTTGGGGTCATATTGATGGCACAGATGTCACCCAAACATCCAATACTGATAAATCCAAAGATCTCGGGGCTTCTCCTTCATGGGATGTCCTTGATGCTCAGATTATGTCTTGGCTTCTTGGATCAGTGGAGCCACATATTGTTACCAACTTGCGGGCTCATCGCTCTGCTCAATCTATGTGGCAATACTTGAAGAAGGTTTATCATCAAGCTAATGATGCTCGTCGCTTTTAGTTAGAAGATGCGATTGCCATGTTTCAACACGGTAGTCTTTCAATCCAAGACTACTACTCGGCATTTCTGACTCTTTGGCATGAATATACTGATTTGGTTACAGCGGATGTTCCTGTTGCCGCTCTTTTGACTATTTAGACTCTTCACGAGACTAGCCGGCGTGAATAGTTTCTTATGAAACTACGCCCGGAATATGAATCTGTTCGCTCTTCTCTGCTGAACAGATCTCCTGTTCCTTCTCTTGATATTTGTTTTGGTGAGTTACTTCGCGAAGAACAACGTCTTACTACTCAAGCTATTTTGGAGCACTCTCATAGCAATTCCGGGACGACAACTGTGGCTTATGCTGCCCAAGGACGAGGGTTGCCTATGAATTCTAAAAATTTACAGTGTTTTTGCTGCAAGGAATATGGGCATATTGCTGCCAATTGTCCTAAGAAATATTGTTCTTATTGTAAGAAGAAGGGTCACATTATCAAAGAATGTCGTACCCGCCCCCAGCATCGTCAGGCCCAAGCATTTCAGACTTCTGTTATTGTTCCTCCTGCAACAACGTCTATAGCACATGACTCTTCCTCAAGTGCTTCCTCTGATCTTGCACCTCCTGAAGCAAATTACTGCACACTAGAAATGGTGCAACAGATGCTAATTTCGGCCTTATCTGCAATGGGGTTTCAAGGTAAAAATTCTACTAAACTCTGGTACGTGGACTCGGGAGCTTCTAATCACATGACGAATACGCCCACCGCTCTGTGTCATGTTCGGCCCTATGCTGGTCAATCTGCTATTCAGATTGCCAATGGTAGTTCTTTGCCAATAGCTGATGTCGGAGATGCCTCTTCTAAATTTACTGATGTGTTTCTTGCTCCTCAGCTTTCCACGAATCTTATTTCTATTGGTCAATTAGTGGATAACAATTGTGCTGTTAATTTTTCTAGTGATGGTTGTGTTGTGCAGGACCAGGTAACGGGGGAGCCGATCACGAAGGCACCTAAAGTGGGGCATTTGTTTCCACTATTTTTACCTGTTCCAGCACTTTCTCCAGTTTCTTCTATTAAGTCTTTTGCTTGTAATAATGTTCCTAATCTGAGTATGGTGTGGCATCGTCGTTTAGGCCATCCCAATACTCAGATCTTATCCCATGTATTGCACTCTGGTTTTCTTGATAATAAAGAACGTTCTTCTTTATCTCTTGAGTGTGATTCTTGTAAACTTGATAAAAGCAAAACTCTTCCATTTCCTTTGCGTGCTAGTAAATCTTCTCACTGCTTTGATCTTATCCATAGTGATGTTTGGGGACCTTCCCCAGTTGGTTCACATGAGAAATTTAAATACTATGTGACTTTCATTGATGATCATAACAGACTTACTTGGGTTTATTTTCTTCGATCTAAATCTGAGGTTTTTCGTACTTTCACTGCATTTTTAGAGTATGTTGACAATCAATTTTCTGCAACTATTAAGACATTACGCACAGATTCTGGTGGTGAATATTTGTCTACTGAGTTTTAGGCATTCTTGACTTCTAAAGGTATTATTCATCAACGTTCATGTCCCGCTACTCCCCAACAGAATGGAGTAGCTGAATGCAAAAATCGCCATCTTCTTGACGTGGTACGTACTCTCTTGTTAGAATCCTCTGTTCCATCCATGTTCTGGGTCGAGGATTTGAAAACTGCTACTTATTTGATTAATCGTTTACCCTCCTAAGTCTTACACATGGAGTCTCCCTATTTCTGCTTATTTGGTAAGCAACCTAGTTATGATAATCTCCGTACATTTGGTTGTGTATGCTTTGTTCATTTACCTCCTCATGAGCGACATAAATTATCTGCTCAATCTGTTAGATGTGCATTCTTGGGATATAATGTGTGCCAAAAGGGATTTGTTTGCTATGATCCTACTTTACATCGCACACGTATTTCTAGGAATGTTATTTTATTTGAAAATCAACATTTCTTTCCTGTGTCCTCTGTGCCCTCTCCTTCTACTGTGGTCCTTCCCTCCTTTGAGCAGCAATTCCCACATCTTCATCAAGTCAGCTCTCACTTTAAACCAGGTATTGTGTATACAAGACGCTCCCGCCCACAGTCTCTTCCCGTGGCTCACCCGATATCTGATCCTAACATGCTCCAGAACCAGTCAGTTGTAGCACCTCCAGAGCCCTTGGTACGTCGCTCTCCTCGAGTGTCTGTACCTCCGGATAGGTATGGGTTTTCTTCTGGCCCCTCTATTTCAGCTCTTACTGCTGCATTGTCCAATTTTGATATTCCCACATGCTACAGCTGCCAAGCATGACTGTTGGCAACAAGCTATGCAGGAAGAAATTGCCGTTCTAGAGGCCAATCATACCTGGGACATTGAGCCATGTCCTCCAACAATTGTTCCTCTGGGTTGCAAATGGGTTTACTCAGTCAATGTTCGATCTGATGGAAGTTTGGATCATTACAAAGCTCGGCTTGTTGCACTTGGGAATAATCAGGAATATGGTGTCAATTATGAAGAGACCTTTGCTCCTGTGGCTAAGATGACAACTGTTCGTACGATTCTAGCTCTTGCTGCTTCCAATGATTGGCTACTACATCAGATGGATGTCAAGAATGCTTTTCTTCATGGGGATCTTAAGGAGTGTATTTATATGAAGCCACCCCCGGGATTGTTTTCTTCTTCGACTTCGCATGTGTGTAAGCTTCGTCGCTCCCTTTATGGTCTCAAACAAGCTCCAAGGGCCTGGTTTGATATATTTCGAACCACTTTATTACAATTCTCATTCAAGCAGAGCAAGTATGACACTTCCTTATTTCTTCGGAAATCAGACATGGGTATTGTTGTTCTTTTGGTTTATGTTGATGATATTGTGATTTCTGGTTCTGATTCTATTTTACTTGGCCAGCTCAAGACTCATCTCTCTGAGTCATTTCATATGAAAGATCTTGGGTCTCTCACATATTTTCTTGGTCTCGAGGTGCATCGTAGTTCATCTTGTATTTCACTCAATCAACATAAGTATGCTAGTGACCTGGTGGCTACAGCTGGCCTACAGGAGGCCACTTCTGTTGATACACCCATGGAATTGAATGTCAAGCTTCGCAAAGAGGAGGGTGATTTACTTGCTGATCCCAGTTTATACCAGAAGTTGGTGGGTAGTCTTGTCTATCTCACCATTACTAGACCAGACATTTCCTTTGCAGTACAGCAAGTCAGCCAGTTTCTTCAGACCCCTCGTCATCTTCATTTGGCTGCTGTCCGTAGGATCATACGCTATGTTCAGGGAACTTCTGCCCGTGGCTTATTCTTTCCAGCAGGCAATTTTCCTCGCCTTACTGCTTATAGCGCCGCTGATTGGGCCGGTTGTGCTGATACACATCGATCCATCACTGGTTGGTGTGTGTTCTTAGGTGATGCATTGATCTCCTGGAAGAGTAAGAAGCAAGACAGAGTCTCTAAGTCATCTACAGAATCTGAGTACCGGGCAATGTCTCTTGCTTGTTCCGAAATTATTTGGCTTAGAGGTTTGCTTGCTGAGCTAGATTTTTCTGAGACCGATCCTACACCTCTACATGCTGATAATACGAGTGCTATTCAAATCACGGCCAATCCTGTCTATCATGAGCGCACGAAGCATGTTGAAGTCGACTGTCACTCTATCCGTGAAGCATTTGAAGCTAGTGTTATCACTCTTCCACAAGTTTCCACTGAACTACAAATTGCTAATATCTTCATCAAAGCTCTCACTCGCCATTGACATTGCTTCTTAAGTAGCAAATTGATGCTTGTTGATCAACCTGCATCAATTTGAGGGGGGCTGTCAATGGACAGCTTTGCTGTCCATTAATCAATCTTCTTTCCTCCTATTCTTCTTTCCTTATTTAATCTTTACTTCCGTTACTTAGGCTTGTACAGTTTGCATATTGATAGAATATATAGTTTCCTTATAAGGCTAGAATGCTAGAATCACTCGGCAATTAGTTTCTGTCCATGTATAGTTCTCTTGTAAAGTTTCTATATAATATACAGATCACTCAAAGGCCAATTCAATTCGGCCATTCATACAAAACTTTGATCTATTTTGACATAAACAAGTTCCTACTTATGCAAAAGTTCTTAAGGATTTGTGTACAGTTAAGAGGAAGAACCATGTGAAGAAGACAACGTTCCTGACAGAGCAAGTTAGTGCTCTATGAGCAGCGGATTCCTCCCAAGTACAAGGATCCTAGTTGTCCAACCATTGCATGCAGCATTCGAAATCATGATTTTGGGCAAGCTTTGCTAGATTTAGGAGCTAGTGTGAATCTAATGTCATATTCTATTTATTTGCAGTTAGGGTTGGGAGAAATTAAACCAACCACTATGGTATTGCAATGGGCTGGCCGTTCAGTCAAAGTACCCCTGGGTGTGGTAGAGGATGTTCTAATTCAAATTGACAAATTTTATTATCCTGTTGATTTCCTAATATTTGACACTAGCTCTGTTGTTGATACTACTTCTAAAATTCCTTTGATTTTAGATAGGCCTTTTCTTGCCATTGCTAATGCTCTTATTAATTGCAGAAATGGGTTCATGAAGCTGTCTTTTAGAAACATGACTCTCGAGGTGAATATCTTCCATATTGCAAAATAGCTAGAAGATGATGACGAGAGCCACCAGACATACATGATTGACTCACTCATGGATAGGACAGTTTCTATAGCTCATGATTTTGATCCCCTGTAGTATTTTCTTGTTAATTCTGAGTTTGATTCTATTAGTGATCCATCTGATGTAGTTGATATTTGTGCTATTTTTGATATAACTTAGGATTATGGCACTCGGGCATGGCAACCGAAGTTTAAGGAGTTGCCTAAGAAAGGTGAAAAACAAATTCTTTCAAGTGTGGAAGCACCCAAAGTTGAATTGAGGCCTCTGCCTAAGGGTTTAAAGCATGCTTTCCTTGGTCCAGGTGATACTTTTCTCGTTATTATCTCATCTGAATTGTCTTAGTCTCAAGGTGAGAAATTAATTCAAATCCTAAGTGAGCATAAGTCGGTCTTAGGTTGGAGCATTGCTGATATAAAAGGTGTTAGTCCCCTGGTTTGTTCTCATAAAATTAATTTGAAGGAAATAACTAGCCCTCGTAGAGACCCCCAACATAGGTGTAATCCTACTATGAAAGAAGTGGTGAAGAATGAAGAATTGAAACTATTAGATGTAGGAATGATATATGCTATTGCTGATAGTAAATGGGTTAGTCCTACACAGGTTGTTCCTAAAAAGTCAGGTGTTACTGTAGTGAAGAATAACTTGGGAGAGTTAGTCCCTACAAAACTTGCGACTGGGTGGCGAATGTGCATTAATTATAGAAAATTGAATGCTGCCACTCGGAAAGACCATTTTCCTCTCCCTTTTATTGATCAAACTCTTGAGCGTGTGGCTGGTCATTCTTTCTTTTGTTTTTTGGATAGTTATTCTGGTTATTATCAAATTAAAATTGTATTAGAAGACTAGGATAAAACCACTTTCACTTGTCTTTTGGTACTTATGCTTTTCGTAGAATGCCATTTGGATTGTGTAATGCACCTGCTACTTTTCAAAGTTGCATGATGAACATTTTTAGTGACATGGTTGAAAATTACATGGAAGTTTTTATGGATGACTTGACTGTTTTTGGATCTTCTTTTGATACATGCTTATTGAATTTAGAGAGAGTGTTGACTCGTTGTGAGGAGAAGGAATTGGTCTTGAATTGGGAGAAATGCCACTTTATGGTACCTTGCATATTATTTCTTCTAGGGGGATAGAGGTTGATCAATCTAAGATTGAATTAATCTCTAAGTTGCCTACACCTAGGACAGTAAAGGATGTGAGATCCTTTCTTGGTCATGTGGGTTTTTATAGGAGGTTCATACAAAATTTTTCCACCATATCTAGAACAATATGTGACCACCTAGCTAAAGATGCCCCATTTAAGTGGACACAAACTTGTCAAGAGGCCTTTAAAACGCTAATTGTCAAGCTTACCTCAGCACCCATAATGCAGCCACCTAATTGGACTTTACCTTTTGAGATCATGTGTGATTCTAGTGACTTTGCTATAGGTGCTGTTCTTGGACAACAAAGGGAGGGAAAGCCTTTTGTCATTTACTATGCTAGTAGAACTCTAAATAGTGCTCAGATGAATTATTCCACCACTGAAAAAGAGTTGCTAGCTGTAGTGTTTGCTTTGGATAAGTTTCGTGCTTACTTGATTGGTTCTCCTATTATTATTTTCATAGATCATGCAGCCCTTAAGTACCTTTTTACAAAGAAGGATGCTAAGGCGCGACTAATACGGTGGATTTTATTTTTGTAGGAATTTGACATCACCATCAAAGACAAGAAAGGAGTGGAGAACGTAGTGGCTGACCATCTCTCGAGGCTCACATTTGAGGACACATCTAACCACCTGCTAATCAGGGATGATTTTCCCGATGAACATTTACTTTCTATTATTTCTCTACTATGGTTTACTCACATTGTGAATTATTTGGCTGCAAGTGAGATACCGGTGGATTGGAATGCTCAGGACAAGAGGAAGCTCATGACTGAGGTACGTAATTTCTATTGGGATGACCCTTTCCTTTTCAAATACTGCCCTGACCAAATTTTAAGGCGTTGCATCCCCGATGAAGAGATTGCTAGCGTCTTAGAATTTTGTCACTCCCAAGGTTGTGGAGGCCACTTTTCAATGAATAAAACCATTGTAAAAATTCTGCAGTGTAGATTTTATTGGCCCACCTTATTTAAGGATGCAAACATCTATTGTCGCTCATATGAAAACTGTCAAAAGTTAGGAGTTATGTCCCGTCGTAATATGATGCCCTTAAACCCAATTTTAGTGATTGAAACTTTTTATTGTTGGGACATTGATTTTATGGGACCATTTCCTCCTTCTTTTGGATATCAATATATTATTGTGGCAGTAGATTATGTGTCAAAATGGGTAGAGGCAGCAGCTTGTAGGAGCAATGATAATAGGACGGTAATTAAATTTCTAAAAGAGAATGTGTTATCTCAATTTGGTACACCACGTGCTATCATTGGTGATTGGGGTACACATTTTTGCAACCGTTCTTTTGAGGCTTTAATGAAAAAATATGGGGTGGTACATAAGATCTCTACTTCCTACCACCCCCAAACAAGTGGATAGGTGGAACTTGCAAATAGGGAAATTAAGCAAATTTTAGAAAAAAGGGTCAACCTGGATCGTAAAGATTGGTCTTTGAGACTAGTTGATGCGCTTTGGGCCTATCGTACAGCTTTCAAAACTCCCTTAGGCATGTCACCTTATAGACTTGTTTTTGGAAAGCCTTGCCACTTACCTGTGGAGCTTGAGCATCGAGCTTATTGGGCTATCAAGCATTTCAATTTTGACTTGGGAGAAGCAGGTAAGTTTAGAAAATTTCAGCTGACCGAGTTAGAGGAGTTGAGAAATGATGCTTATGAGAACTCTAGAATCTATAAGGTTAAAATAAAAGCATTTCATGATAAAAATATTTTGAGAAAAACGTTTAAGCCTAATGATCGAGTATTCTTATATGATTCTAGACTCCATAAGCACCCAAGAAAACTTAAGTCTAGGTGGACCGGCCATTTTGTAGTGAAGAATATTTTTGCAAATGGGGTGGTGGAAATAGAGAATCCTGAGGATGGTCGGATCTTTAACGTAAATGGTCAACACTCCTTAAAGCATTAATTGATAGGCAAGTTCCAGAAGTGGTAGAAATTCCACTTGTAGATTCAGTCTATCAACCTTGACCACACCACGCAGGTATGTTTTTCTTTATTTGTTTTGTTTGTTTTGTTTTATTTTTGTTTTCTCTTATTTTCTTTCTTTTCCTTTTTGTTTGCTATTGTTTTTTTGTTTTGTTTTTGTTTGCATGTTAGTTTCATTTTGTCATTTCAAGTTACCATCTTAGGTGCTTAGCGAGCTACCCACGTCACTCATCGAGTGTATTCTACCATTTTTAGTTATTCTCCATTCAAATTTGATTTTTAAACATTGAGGATAATTGTTCATTTAAGTTGGGGGGTGGTGGTGCAAATTCAGCATTTAAAATGCTTTTGGAACTCTGTGGCATATTTTCATGTGTCAATTTTTTTAATTTTATATCACATGTGCATCATTTTCACATGTGTACTCATTCTCATTCATAGCCATCTTCGTGAATTCACCAAACCCACCATAATCATTTTTGCTGACGCATTCATAGAACCTCTAATGCACTCATCCAATGTTTGTGGTAAGATGGTGGTTTTTTACATGTAACTAGAGAACTCTTTTGCTTAAGTATTCATGTGGTTTTGAAGAGGATTGAGAGCCTACAAATACAGTAAATTGTGATAAGCGTTTATTGATCTATTGAATTGTGCACTTCTTGTAAAAATATCATTATATGGTTTGTGGTAAGATGGTGGATATACTTGGGATATGACGAATGTCAACTTAGGATCAACGTTTGAGCCTTTCAAGCTAACCCTTTCCATCATAGACCCCTAGTAGCCAACTTTGAGCCAATAAACACATGTAGCTTTTTCTTTTCATATGCCCACATTATCCTTACCTCTCCACATTGGAGTATAACCTACACACTTATTTTCCCTACCCTTGTTACTTCCAAGTGTGTATTAGTTGTGGAATTCTTATTTTTTTGAGCGGAATAAAAAAAAAAGGAGAGAGAGAAAAGTGAAGAATATGAGTTACAAGGTGTTCAAGTGAGTGAGCTTCAAAGGCAAAAATACCAAGGTTGGGTAGAAATAGCAAAATACCAGGGTGACATAATTGTTCACCAAATTATAAAAAAAATGGAAAAAAGAAAAGAAAATGAAAAAGAGGCATTATTCGATGATCTGAAAAGTGGAGAGTACATTAAGTGAGATGTGTGGTCTACTGAGATATTTAATAAGATTCCCTTTGAATGTACTTGGAAGTTTTTGAATCTTTTTTCATATTTTTCATATAGCACGAACGTAAACCACGTTACAACCTTTTGTATTGACCGTTCTGATCCTAAGTAAGCTTTTGGAAAGAACGGTTGAATTCTCATTTGTTAGTATTCCTATCATAAGATCAATGCTTGCTTGTTGCTTGTTCATAATTACCTAAATCTCTATGTGATTGTGTGTACACTACTTTTCAACTCTATAGAGAGAGCCCTTACACAAAACACTATTATACCCGTGAGTTATGGAGTTGAACCTTTTGCTTGAGACGTTCTTGATGTTGCATGTTTCAGGTTAGTGGTAAGATGGTTATAGCTTGGAGAACACACACACACTCTGTGAAATGCTTTAAGTGGATTGATCTTGATGGGTTATTGGATTCCTTAGTTTGTTTTTGATATGTGAATATGGAAAATGTTAATTGGTGGCCTACTTTAGTGATTCTCATCTCTTTAGCATAGAAATTGCTAGGAACTAACAATAAACAAGTTGGGGGGGTGTGTACAAAAGTGCATTCTAAATACTCTATTATTAGACTAAAATGCTAAAATGTTAATAGAAATCATTGGAATTAATGTGTATTCTTGAATTGAGTTTCTATTTACTTTGGGATACTCCTGAACAGATTTTTATGTTTAATTTCAGAGTCTATAAAGAGCAAGTCCAAACCCATTCAAATTAAAAGACTTTCAAGTGGGCAAGATGTTAGAACAACCTAAGAACTTTTAACAAGTGTAAGACTCTTCAAATAAAGATAATGATGGAGTTTGAGAGTAATTCGGATTAGAGTGCAAAATGCACTAGGAGACATAATGGACACACTTTAGTATTTTAATCATAAATTTCCGCTCAAATATTGGATTTATTCGATTCTTAATGCGTTGAAAAGATATCTTAAAGGGTTACAAATTTGTCTTTAATAAGAATTTCCAAATTCAATCTCCTGAAGTGTGTACATGGCTGTCAAGTTGAGTCCTAAAATTTAGGCGTGCGGGAATATGAAGACATCAAGGTTTCTTTCCTACCCTAGGACCGGGCCGTTATAGTTGGTATCAGAGTCAGGTTTGAAGTTCTGCATACTATAACATTTGAGGTTTGGATATCTATGGGTTTAGGAAGAAACTTCAGATTTGAGGTGTAGAACTTTAAAGAATAAGAGATGATTACGTGGATATTTAAGGTTTTAGATTTTGTAGACTTTATGATTGAGTTTTGAGAATTTTGAGGTTTAGGGATTTTAGATTCGACAAGCTTACTTTGTGGACTATAGGAGATAATCTTTATAAGATTAATTTAAGGTTTAGATTTTTGAGGTTTAGATTCTAAAGACGTACGGGAGTTTAGAGCGATGTCGGAATTACAATTATAGATGTTAGGAAGGACTATATGAGTTGGCTAAAGATATGGCTAAGAATGGGTAAAACAAGTTCAAGATTTTATCGATTCATTTATTTATCTTTAACTTGTTTTAAATATTTTTGCTGGTATTTATATTTTTTATTATACATATTTTGTTTTTTTTTTTCCTTAGAACGTTGAACCAAGTTTAAGAAGTCTAGGATGGCTGCTCGTCGTCGAGTACAAACCTCGAAGATTTGAACGAAAACAACAATGAGAGGGGCTGCACGTTCGAGCAATTTAATTGCCCTTATCCGCCCACCTTTGATGGAAGAGGCGATTCCAATGTAGCTGAGGATTGGATTCAGGACATCGATGAGATATTCAGTGTTTTGGAGCGCACAGATCAACATAAAGTTCGATTTGCAGCTTTTAAATTGATCGGAGAAGCGAAGAGATGGTGGAACTCTGAGAAAGCCATCAAAGAAGCTGGTGGAACTAGAGAAGTGAGCTAGCCTCACTTTAAGTAAAACTTCTTCGACCGCTTCTTTTCGAAAGTAGACCGGGTAGCTAGAGCCCGAGATTTTACTAACTTGGTGCAAGGTATCAAGCTCAGTGACTCCACTGAGCATTTACAACAAACAATAGGTAGGCATCACGGGCATACCACTGCCAGCATGAAAGCAGAGCACTACCATGAGCCACGCATTACAACAGAACTGCACCAACAATGCAACAAAATTTGAAATATTCTAGAATAAGCACTGTAGAGAAATCGCTTATTCTTTCTCTCAAATTATCTATAATGAAACAACATTTCTTTATTCTTTTCTTGTGTATAAATACCACTCAACGTACTCAATGAAAGACAAAGAAGTTTTTCCATTTCTTTTGTTTTGTTAACATGGAATCAGAGCACATAAACGACTAAAGTCGCTCTGAATCCATGGTTGTCTCAAATGCATCCTTTACCCTTTCTTCCTTCTCTCATATTGTTACAACCAAGCAAACAAATGACAACTACCTTCTCTGGAAGGTGCAGATCTCTGCCTATCTATGCGGACAAGAGCTCTATGCTCATGTCGATGGCTCACTTCCTCCTCTTAAATTTCTTCCAGAACCTACAAGTCCCACACCTACAATCAACCCAGCCTTTTTATCATGGCAGCATACATACCAGTTGGTTCTAAGTGTGCTCTTCTCTTCCCTCTCCTAATCCATACTTGCTCATGTACTCTCCTTAACAACTTCTCATTCCCTCTACACCTCTATAGCGTCTATGTTTGGATCTCACTCTCAAGCCAAAGAGTTTCAGATCAGATTTCAACTCACCAATCTCTCCAAAGGTGACCAAACAATCTCAAACTATTTTGGGAAGGTACGTTCCCTTGTGGACTCCTTGATTGCTACTGGCAACATTCTTCTTGACAAGGAAGTCGTCACTTACCTTCTCAATGGATTGGGTCCCTTATATGAAGCTTTTATCACTTCTGTAAACTACATTGGTTGATTCTCTTTCCTCTCATGAATTATACCAATTGCTTCTTATTCATGAAAGTCGATTTTCTCACCAAACTAGGAGTTCTATCTCCTCTCTTGAGCCCTCTGTGAATTTCAGTACATCTGGAAATAAGGATCAACGTGGCCGTTGACATTTTCGTGGAGGCAGACAGGGACAGGGACGCTCCTTTAGCAACAATCGAGGAGGCAAATCTGTTTCTCAAGCAAATTCATCACAACAATATAACACCCAACGCCCCACTTGTCAAGTTTGCAACAAATTTGGACATGTTGCTTTGCAATGTTGTTACAGATTTGATTAGTCATATAATTTTGAAGCTCCAAAATCCTTCTCTGCTCATTATACTGCTCCTAGCTCCATATCTGAAGCCTCCTGGTATCCTGATTATGGTGCCACGCACCATATCACAAATGAGCTCAGTAACTTGAATATTTCTTCAGAACAATATAATGGTAGTGACTCAATCCGTGTTGGAGATGGCTCGGGCTTACCTATCAAAAATTTCGGTGACTCTTGTTTCTCATCTAACACCTCCTCCTTCTATCTTAGAAATTTATTGCATGTTCCTGCCGTAACAAAAAATCTTGTGTTTGTTCTGCGTTTTTGCATAGATAATTCCTGTTATTTTGAATTTCACTCATCTCACTTTTCTGTGAAGGACAAATAGATGGGGAAAGTGCTCCTCACAGGCCCACGCATAATGGACTCTATGTTTTTCCCTCACGTTCTTCTCCAGATTCAAGCCCCTCTACACATCTTGGTAAAAGGACAAACCCAATGGCATAGGAGGCTTGGACACCCTTCCTTGAGTCTTGTTTCAAGCGTTCTACGTCAATATTGTCTACCCACTATCTCTAGTTCTTCTACTTCTTTTTTTTGTTTTGAATTTCCAGTTGCAAAAGCTCATAAATTACCTTTTTGTAGTAATCAAAGTACTTATACCAAGCCTTTTGAATTATTATGTGCTGTTGTTTGTGGCCCAACTCCCCATATTTCTAGACTTGGTTTTAAGTATTATCTTTCATTTGTAGATCAATTTACACTTTATACATGGTTCTTTCCCCTCAAATTAAAATCTGATGTTGCTCAAATTTTTTCAATCTTTCTACCTTATCTTGAACGATTGTTTAATATCAAACTTTTAACACTTCAAACTGATGGTGGTGGGGAGTTCAAATTCCTTATCCCAATTTGTCAAAAATTTGGTATTATACATCGTTTTTCATGTCCTCACACTCATCAACAAAACGGGCTTGTTGAATGCAAGCATGGACATATAGTTGAAACTGGGCTGGCCCTTTTAGCCCATTCTTCTTTGCCTTTTTCGTACTGGGCTGATGCCTTTGAAACAACCGTTTACTTAATTAATCTTCTCACTTCTCCAGTTATTAAAAATAAATCACCTCATTTTCTTGTTCATCATTGTGAACCAGATTATAATTTTTTAAAAGTATTTGGATGTGAGTGTTGGCCTAATCTTAGACCATACATTTCAAACAAATTAAATTTTAGATCTGTTTCCTGTTTATTTTTGGGCTACAGCTCATCTCACAAGGGATACAAATGTCTTGATTTACAAAAAAATTGGCTTTATGTTTCAAGCGACGTCATCTTCAATGAGTTTTCTTTTCCTCTCTCTAAGTCTCGGCCCGATCCATCAAATTCTTCAGATCCACAAACTGTGTCCTTACTGTTACTCTCATCATCTATTCTTGGACTTGGCCCAACTACAACTTCTTCTAGTCCAGCCCCTAATCCTGCATCGTCTTCAACCTCTCGCCCAAGCCTATCTTCTACAACAAACACCTTTTTGTCCACCACGGTCAACTCACCTAACCTTGCTGCCTCATCTTCATCCCCACCGCCACCTCCTCTCCATTCTCTTGTACCACCCCGCTCACCCATCATCACACAAGCCCAAACTAACTCTTCTAGGCCTCGAGTCTTCATGGATGGCACCATCCCGTACTCCTCTCAGGATTGTTTTACTACTTCTTTAATTGTTCCTGCTAAACCTTCAAGTTTTTCTGCAGCTTCTAAATATTCAGAATGGTGGGATGCCATGAATCAAGAATATCAAGCTCTTCAACAAAACCTGACCTGGAGCATAGTTCCTCCTCCTCCCATGGCTAACATTCTCGGCTGTCAATGGGTCTACCGTACAAAAACCAACGCTGATGGCTCATTCGAAAGGAGAAAAGCACGTTTGGTAGCAAAAGGCTACCATCAACTATACGGCTTGGATTACACTGAGACTTTCAGTCCAGTGGTGAAGCCTTCCACAATCTGGTTGATACTCTCCATTGTAGTGACTCGTGCTTGGCCTCTAAGGCAACTTGACATTTAGAATGTCTTTTTCCATGGATCATTAACTTACAATGCCTATATGCAGCAGCCTCAGGCTTGTTGATAAAGCTCATCCAAATTATATTTGCAAGTTACACAAAGCTATCTACGGTCTGAAGCAGGCTCCAAGAGCATAGTTTGCTCAACTTAGCTCTTGGTTACTTGATTTTGGTTTTAATTCTTCCAAAGCTGACCCTTTTCTTTTCATTTTAAATCAATCTGATGTGCAAATTTATTTTCTAGTCTATATGGATGACATTGTCATCAAATCTTCACATCAGTTAGCTATTGATCAACTCCTTGGGTCGTGATTTTCTAGTAAAGGATCTTGGTAACTTCTATTTTTTTCTTGGCATAGAAGTAGACATAACAGTGAATGGCTTACTCTTGTCTCAATGGAAGTACATCAAACAGCTCCTCACCCGAAACAACATGCTTCTTGCTAAGCCCATAACTTCTCCTATGGCTACAAATCTCAAGCTTTCCAAGTTTGATTCACCAGATTTTGAAGATGTCACTCTCTATCGAAGCATTGTTGGGGGTCTCCAATATTTATCTCTAACCAGACTCGACATCTCATTCTCAGTCAACAAAGTTTGCCAATTCATGCATTCACCAAAAAATTCACATTGGAGTGCTGTCAAGCGTATACTACGGTATCTCAAGGCAACCATCAACTATGGCTTGTTTTTTAAATCTCAAAATGCCTTTAATCTTCAAGCATACTCTGATGCCGATTAGGGGGGTTGTCCGAATGATCAAAGATCAACGGGAGGATTTTGCATTTACTTGGGAAATCACTTAATTTCATGGAGTTCAAAGAAGCAAAGTACTATGGCTCACTCCTAAACTGTGGCCGAATACAAGTCCCTCGCATCCTCAGTAGCAGACCTCATTTGGCTGCAAACAGTCCTTCGGGAATTAGGTTTCTTCCTTCCTAAAGCTCAAACTTTGTGGTGCGATAATATTGTGGCCGTGTATTTATCTGTAAATCCTGTCTATCACTCAAAAACCAAACACATGGACATAGGTTTTCACTTTGTTAGGGATAGAGTTGCTGCAAAAACATTGCAAGTTTCATTCTACAGTTCACAAGGCCAGTAGCTGATTTACTCACCAAACCCATCGTTGCATATCGTTTTAATCGTTTGAGGTCAAGTCTGAGCATTTGCAACAAACAATAGGCAGGCATCATGGGCGTACCACTACCAGCATGAAAGCAGAGCACTGCCATGAGCCACGCATTACAACAGAACCGCACCAACATTGCAACAGAATTTGAAATATTCTAGAATAAGCACTGTAGAGAAATCAGTTATTCTTTCTCTCAAGTTATCTGTAACAAAACAACATTTCTTTATTCTTTTCTTGTGTATAAATACCACTCAACATACTCAATGAAAGACATAGAAGTTTTTCCATTTCTTATGTTCTGTTCACACAAGGGACCATGACGGTATGCCAGTATGTTGCTTATTTTCATTATCATTCCATGTAATGTAGATACTTGGTGTGTTCGAGTGGATTGGAAGCAACCCAAGGCCGCCGGAATTTTGAATCCTTCCTTCATTTCTTCCGATGCACCCAGGTTTGTACATGTCTGGTTACTACTTCATTGAACATCCTCTCATTTCTTTCTAAAGCATCTGCTGCTACAGAAGATGTTTTACTTTCTTCTCTTCACAATATATAAAACTTGCCTAATTCAAAATTTCTGTTTTACTCCTAAATGCAGCAAAAATGTGGTGCTACTGCCGAATGGTGTACATGCCAATGTCATATCTATATGGGAAAAGTTCGTAGGCCCAATCACTCCTCTCAATCTTCAATTGAGGGAGGAGCTCTACAATGAGCCTTACAATGAGATTAACTGGAGGAGTGTGCGTCATCTACGTGCAAAGGTATGTTTTACCTTTATGAAAAATTATTAGGTACTCCAGGAGTATGGATGATGTGTTACTCTCATCCAATCAAAGGATGACATGCCATTAAAATTGCTTAAATAAGTACTACTTTTTAATTACATGTCATTTTGTAATAGGTAGAGAGTACCACGTGTCCATACTCCACGACTACCTATAATTGGATGACATAACTCTAGAGGAGCAGAGCTCTTGTTTTGAAAGTTTTATGTGCTATAGATACTTTTGAAAATACTTCCGAAGACATTCTCTAATCAAAGCTATATTATTACAGGAGGATATCTACTATCCCCATCCATGGGTACAAGATCTGCTTTGGGATAGTCTATACCTGTTCACTGAGCCCCTTCTCACTCGTTGGCCCCTTAACAAGCTGGTTAGAGACAGGGCTCTTCAAGTAACAATGAAGCAAATTCATTATGAAGATGAGAACAGTCGATACATTACCATTGGATGTGTGGAAAAGGAAATGTGATTATACAATCAAGAACAAACAAAGGAGAGCATCTATCTATTTAGGCTATACATATGACACTACTCCTGATGCAATTTACACTCAACATGTGTTATGCATGCTTGCTTGTTGGGATGAAGATCCAAATGGGGATTATTTCAAGAAGCATCTTGCCAGTGTAAATTGTAAATGGGAATCCCAGATGACTTCATAAAGAAATCTCAGGTTTTACTTCCCATTCTGAAAGCATATCGCCACTTAAAATTTTCTTTTCAAAAGAATAAGTACTAATTATTACATTTCCACTTAAAGAATAAAATACTAATTCTGCATCACAGTGCTGCCTTCTTTTCTCAATGATGCCACCAGAAATTGTTGGTGAGAAAATGGAACCTGAGCGATTCTATGATGCTGTAAATGTTATACTCTCTCTGCAGGTGAGGTTTAACATCCACTGGTGATGTGAATAATTGACATTTATAGGCTTTTGAAAGTTCAACTTATTTGAAGCTTTTTTCTCAAGTATTTCGTTGTGTTCTTATCAGTAGCTCTATTCTATGGCTAAATGCAGAGTAAAAATGGTGGTTTACCTGCTTGGGAGCCAGCTGGAGCCCAAGAGTGGTTGGAAGTAAGTATCTCAAAATATACCTGGAAATATTCCTCTGTAAAAACTTCAGAACTTATCTGGAGCTGATAAATCCACCCTTATTAACTTCTCCTTTTTCCTCATCAGCTGCTTAATCCCACAGAATTCGTGGCCGACATTGTCATTGAACATGTGCATGTTGAGTGCACTTCCGCAGCAATCCAGGCTTTAGTTTTGTTTACGAAGTTGTACCCTGAACACAGGAAGAAAGAGATTGATAATTCCATTAGAACTGCTGCTCGGTTCCTTGAAGACATACAAATGCCCGATGGTTCTTGGTATGCTCCTAGACTGGTTCATTAGATATGTTTCAAACGTTTATCTGTTTTTATGTACATCTTTTAGAGAGATCAATGACATGATTAAGCATTTCCTAGGTATGGAGATTGGGGAGTTTGCTTTACATATGGTTCATGGTTTGCACTTGGAGGGTTGGCTGCGGCAGGCAAGACTTTTAACAACTGTCCAGCTATGCGCAAAGGTGTTAATTTTCTACTCAAAGCACAAAGAGATAATGGAGGTTGGGGAGAGAGCTATCTATCATGCCCAAACAAGGTAAAATTTTCAACACTTCTTGATCTAGTCTTTTTAAAATTCCCATGCTGGATAGATTTATTTGAACAAGACTAAAAGATAAACTCTTGTTCTTGATTTCATAGGAATATGTTCCTCTAGAAGGAAACCGATCAAATTTGGTACATACTGCATGGGCCATGATGGGTCTTATTCATGCTGGACAGGTTAGTTTATGGTTTACAAGTTTAGCGTTATACCTCTCATTTCTGACATATTGTGATCTTAAATTTGTGTTTGCAATAGGCTGAGAGAGACCCAACACCCCTTCACCGCGCAGGAAAGCTGATAATCAATTCTCAAATGGAAGATGGCGATTTTCCTCAACAGGTATCTCTCTTTGGCATTGCTTCAAATAATCTTTATCCTATTTGTTTTTCCTGAACACATAGGTTCAAATAAGAAAAGGAAAAAGCAAAAAATACTTTTAAATAAAAATGATAATATACATGAAAACGGAATTCCTTTTTGCACTACAAAACATAGTTTAGCAGGATAAACTTTACACTCAGCATGCACAAGGCCACACAACTGTGTGAAACTTTGAATTATAGTTCAGAAAGGAAAAGGGAGGAAGGCAATCACTGGATTAAAAAAGATAATTACATATAGATTACTTTCCTACCATTTATTACCCTTTTATGCAGGAAATCACTGAATGTTTCAAGAGGAACTGTATGTTACACTATGCAACATACAGAAACATCTACCCATTGTGGGCTCTTGTAGAATACCGCAAGCATGTTGATGCAGGAGGATACGCATTTGATGTCAGTGAGTTAACAGATTCGACGTTGATGGCACTAGACGACCTTGAAAAGGCAGATCAGAGCAGATATGGCAAGAAAAGGTGAAGATCTCAGGATTTGGGGCGATATTATGTACACTTCAATATTTGTATGCTCAATATTTTGGCCATAACTTTGGTTACTACTATCGGAATCGTGCGTATGACCCATTCTAATTTTTTTCTTTATTTGGGCGATTGTCTGGATTTCTTCAGCTATTTAAGCTCGACTTGTGGGCTTCAGAAAAGGGACTTTTGGACTTTTATCAGTAAACCCTAATCTCTAAGTTTATCTCAAAGTTTTCTCTCTATTTCATCATTCTCAATCTCAATCCCTAGTTTTCGTTGCTTAGCTAGTCATTAGAATAATCCTTATTTTGTCTAGCTTCTGGTAGCATAAGTGGTTTTAGCATTTTCTTGGTGTGATTTATCATCATTTCATGGCTGGTGGTAGAGGTCATGGCTGGCGTGGCCAGTTCCTAATGAGAAAGGCCCTCACACAATCGTAACGTATAGGAAGTGATGATTGCAGATTTTCAGAGGCAGATAGCAAAATTAACCCAACTTGTCGAGGTGCAAAACTGGGAGGGTCATATGGATGATAATGACTCTGACTCCGATTTTAAGAACCCATATCACAATCATGCTTCGTTTTGGGAGGAGTCAGGTGGAGACCTAGGCTTCATAGTTAATCTACTAGAATTTTCTAGTACTCTTGCAGGTTGAGGTCTCCATCGATTGGTTGCACAAGGTGGAACGAATCTTTGCTTGTAAAGCCCCAAACCCTGTTGGCCTGGAGAATTACTACCTATCACTTAAGAACATGTTTCCCAACACAACTAAAATAAAACCCCAAAACTTTATTAGCAAAACTCAATCTCATGTATTCTAAATAACCAGATTGAAAACTCCACAAAGTCATTACTACAACAAAATAAACTAAGGAGTCCACAATCTCCCGGTAGTCATAACAAACCAAACTAATAATTTCATAAGTCTTACTAAACCCAAGTCCAAGATATAATTAAATCTAAAAGACATTAAAACTAAAGGACATCAGAATTCCTTCTTCTAACATCCTCTCCTCAGCTTAATCATGCTCACCATTCTAATCCAGGCCCTCAGTTGGACTCTCCACATCATTTGAAAAATATTATGAAGATAGGGGGTGAGTTATCAACAACTCAGTAAGCATAGGACATATGCTAGCGTGCAAACATGAGCATTTACAAAGTATAGCATCCAGAACAAAATATTTTTCAGAGTTATCATGCAGAACAAACATATTTTCAAAAGTAACAGAGCGATGGTTTTAAGACAAGTAAGAACCCATAGTACTTTGGCATAACATAAACTGAGCATCATTATCAAATCAAAACAGAGCATCTTATAGAGCAAAGACCATGTTTCATCCCTGTGGTAGGGTTGTGCTATCCCCGATGACCAAACTGGGTAGAGACAGAGGTGGAATCTTTCCCTTATTCTTCTCGGAGCCCCGAGTGTGCACACAGGAAAGACCACAATAAAACCACTTTGTTTCCAAAGTGGGTCAAAGACAGTGAAGTTGGTACCAACCAAAACAGAGCAGAGCATAACAGAGCAGAGCAGAGACAGAGTCAAATACAAAATCAGTACACCATGCTAAAGGTTTTCAGATGCTATATCCAAAACAGAACATAATACCAGAACATAATCAGGTCATTCTTACATACTGAAAACAAAAGTCGGAGCATCTTTATAAATAAATGCACAATTTTTCAGAATTCTCAAATATAGCTCTTTTTCATATTTCAGAGACATCATAACAAAATTTAGCTCATGTATACACAATGCATGTCAGAAAATAATTTTTATTTTCCACACAGATTTCATGAGTATGCAAATAAACGACCGATGTTGGTTTTGTTTTTTCCAAGTTCTCATTTTATCACAAAAATATGCAAAGTTTTCGGAATATCAACCTCAGTCTCAATAATTCGTGTAAAGCCTAGCATAGTAACCCTGCTTACCTGGACAACTTAGCTTTTCAGAATTTTTCTCAAAAATATCGAATCGAAAATAAATCGTCACCTATAAAAATAATCACATAATTTCCGTAAGTTTTCAATCAATCACGAATTTCGATATTTAAGCCTAAACTTCTAAAATAACCTATTTTAATTTCTCAAAACTTAAAACCCTTATAATCCCAAAATATATCATCACTTCCTAAAAATCACCAATATCCACCATGACCAATGTCAAACTCAAAACATCATTATTTAAACCCGGAACAGCCAACAAATTCCATGGCATATACCAATCACACAAACAACTTCATCATCCAATCCAACCGACCCTCCTTACTCCTTGGACTCAATCTGGCACAACCAACCAATTAATAGTAAATATGAGTTAGTGCGAAAATACATTTAAATCTCAAAAGTTTTTTGGAAAAATATTTACAATGCTATAATATAATTTTTGAAAGATCACAGAGGTGCTAGAAGTGGGGGCACAGCAACAGAATAGTGCAAAATGCACTGTGACCGTGGGTCTCAAAAACCCACTTTTGAACAGGTACAAATGATGACCTGAGATTGATAGGAAAGAGCTTAGGGATGTCGGTGAAGCTAGTGGTGGTGGTGGTTGGCCGTGGGTGGCGGCGTGGGCGACGGTTGAAGGCCAAAATGCTCAAATCGGAGATGGAGATAGATGGGCTTCACCGGTAACAGATCGGAGCTGGGGTTAAGTGCATTGGGTTGCTAGGAGGTCGAGGATGAAGTGGTGAAGAAATGGTGGCCGGTGGTGGCGCGACGGCGGCGCGCGAGCACAAGGAACGACGTGGCTTTGCATCGTGTGTGGGGGCTCACGGCGGCTTGAGAGGGGCTGGAAATGGAGGGGTGGGGTCGCCGTCCTGTGGGGGAGGTAGTGGGCTGGGTGGTGTTGCCGGACAGTGGCTCACGGTGGCGGGCTGTGGAGAAGAAGAAATCGCACGGGGAGAGGGGGTGCGGCAAGTGGGAAGCAAGGGAGGAAAAAGAAAAAAAATGAGGAGAAAAAGGAAAAAAAAGAGGAAGAAGAGAAAAAGAGGAAAAGAAAAAAGTGAAGAAAAGAAATGAGGTTCAATCCTCTCATCTTGGGTCATAAAAATGATCCAACGGAGACGATTTCAAAACAACAAGTAAAATAAAATAATTCAAACGTAGTGATTAAAATGAAAATAAATAATTAAATCCAACAATAAGTTAATTAAATATGAAAAACAATTTAAATGTATAACAATAATTAATTATAAGAAAGCACTTCAAAATAATTTTCACAAAATTAAAATCATAAAAATAAACCCACTAAAAATCCATCCAATTTTAAAACAAGAGAATAAATTTTTAAATTAATAACAAATAATCTTTCAATTAAAAATACACTAAAATACGGGGTGTTACATTGATTATAAGGATGTCTCAAATCAAATGAAGGTGAAATTGGTTGCCATCAAGTTAAAAGGCTGAGCCTTTGCCTAGTGGGAGTAGTTGAATCGATCTCGAGAGCAATAGGGCAAGGCTAAGAATGATGATTGGGAGAAGATGAAGAAGAAGATGAAGGGTCACTTCTTGCCCTTTGGATATACTTAAATCTTCTTTAAGTGACTTGACACGTTGTGGTGGAGGGTGAGACTCGTTGATGATTACAATAAGAAGTTCTATCAATTGGTGGTCCAAAATGATCTTTCAGAGACTGAAGAACAGATGGTGGCAAGATATTTGGGTGGGTTGTTTCTAAGGCCTATCAATGTGCTCAGATTGTAGAAAAGCAGCAGACTAGGCAACCTACACCTTGGGGCGATTAGAACCCATGGGTTCCGTCTGTAGGTGACTCGCCCTGCTGTGCAGTCAACTAAAGGTCATAGTTCGAACGCCACTAATATTCGGTATTTCAAATGCAAGGAGCCTGATCATAGGGCAACTGAATTTAGAAAGTTTGCCAACCAAAAGGGAAAAAACCTTTTGATTAATGAGGAAGACATGGAGGATGTTGAGCACATGGGAGAACCTATCTATGACAAGGACGACGTGAAGGAGATGTTTTGTACGGAAATGGAAACGAAACCCTTGTCGTCAGAAAAATTTTATTAAATCCGAAGGTGATTCGGAAGAAGACTGGTTGTGACGCCCCCAACCTCTGCTTGGGATGTAACAGGGACTTAGAGAGTCGGCACATGCAACACAAGGTTACATAGCCCCGTACATGATAGAGTATGCAATGCATCATAGAAATGCAGCAGCAGTATGCAATAATTGCAGTGAAAAGTAAGGGTGAAAATGAACTTATGTCAGAATAACTAAATCATCCCAATAGTATTGATTAAACCATAAGTTTCAAATCATCAGGTAGCTTAATCTTAATACAAAATACCAAGTTTCCAAAAAAAGAATCTAAACCAATTGTTTCATGCGTTCTATGGCACGAAGGGTTAGGCCTAGAAATAACAAAATAAGATCAAGTCTCATGTCGACGTCGGGTTCCTCCTCAATCCTCTTGATCCACTGGTCCATTAGGTCCATATGCATCTAGAACTTCTATAATTTCGAGTGAAATGATAGTGGGTCCACAAAGGATGAGATTTAATTGAAATCTTAGTAAGTTAGACAACTAATGTTCACAAAGATAGACTATGCATGAAGAATGATAAACATGAAATGCATGCAAATGCAGAAAAAACTGTATTTGTCTCCCATTCAGATTTCTCAAGAAGGTAGATTTTTTATGCACATTTTTTTACAAAGAACATAATTTCACTTCCATTGTAAAAACTTATCATTTCATCAAGAATCACATAAAATCATAGAATTAGCGTAAAATATGGTATCGTCATAGTTCCCCATATGCACTGTGAGTACCTGCCAGTGACCGTAGTACAACTCACGTTGAAACTACATTGTCTATAGACTCGTTCTCAATGCATTAGTAATATAACATAACATTGTAAAAATCATAATATATACACCCACCAACATCAAGTGTCGTAATGTATGACTTTACTCCGACGTTCTTTAAAAAGAACTCATTCGAAGTCGGTTGACTGTTCTTCATCAACCTAGGGGTTACCACGCCATATTTAATCACTCCAGAATGGACAAAGGAGTTTCACCAAGATACTTCCTCATCCTAGCTTTTGGAATCGTGATAAAATAATCTTTCATGATATGCATGTATGTGGCATAGTTCAAAAATGATAGGTGTATGCGAAGTAAAAATGGAACATAAGATATGAAATTTCATGCTGAAAATGACAGTTATAAAATTAATGCGGTATTTATCAATAAATCATAAATTATCATCAAAGTGTAAGTTAGAGGCCAACTTACAAACTGTCGAAGTTGGAAGTGAGGTAGTGGCTGTGATAAAAATTGAACTAAGTTAGAATCTATACTATCTTAAAGAAAAATAAAAATCTTCAAGATAAAATAAATTACAAAAATACCCCTAACTTTCAAATAATGCTACTAATGCAATTGCTCTCCAAACTTAACTAGAATCCATAGTTGTAACATCCCCTTCCCTAGGGTTAGGAATGTCACGTACACACGTAACTAAAGCCAAGTAAGAGACTTGCATAATTAAAAAAAAAAAAAACATTGTTCATTCCAAAATAAAACTTAAGTTAAACCATTTTAAAAAATATAGTCATATCCAAGTTTCCAAACCAACTAAATTAAAAGAAATCATAAATATAGTCTAAGGTTCATTAGTCCGTTCCTTCTAAACTTGGCATGCCTGCTCGTAGTCTTCATTCTCCTCACCTGGTAGTAAAAAAATGAGATAAAATTAAAATGAGTTGAAGACTCAGTAAGAACTCATCATAACGTAAACATAATAATTAAAAGGCTTTAATAAAATTTTCATACTGAATAAACTTCTTGTCATATCATGCTGAATAAAATTTATGTCATATCATGTTGATGTTCATGCTCATGCTATGCATGACTATCTTGACTTATCTGAATTATCTGACTAATCTAACTGGCCCACACTCTTAACCCTGTGTGTAAGGTTGTGCACTGACCCCACATCCCGCTGTAGCTAGGGGAGCCGCTGAGTAGTATTCTAACGTACTACGGTGGACCACGCTTGAGTCTGTGGCTTGCACATCCATCCTAAATACTGAACTGAAAGACCATCTGATTAACTGATCTTATCTTATCTTATCTTACACTTGAAATTAATATAACTTATGTGTCTTATGCAACGTGATATGCATGACATTCATACTAATATAAATAACTATAAAATGCTAAACCTGAACATGATGCGTAACATTAACATGATCATATGCTATGATGACTGATATGCTTATATAGATCGTAACATGCTTGATACATAAAAAGAACGGCTATCAAAGAACTGATTTTAATAATAATAATCTAACGGTATGCTAATTCTAATTTGTGATCAAATTACTTACCTCTTAGCGCTGCTCTTATAGTCAAGGCATGCCATAACTAATATCTTTACCAAAAATAATAATAATAATTTAAAACACTAAACTTATCCACCAATATTTCGGCTTCTAGCTAAACATGGCATCTCATGCTATACTCACCCTAGATTAATACTAACACTCAAAGACACAACTTAACACATAAATTAAGATCTAGAGAGAAAAATTTACAATGATTTCATGGCCCTCCTAAGCTTCTCACTCAAACTCACAAAATCAAGAATTCACTTAGAACTTCAAGAACACTCAAGAAACGAGGGAAGAGAGGTTCTCAAGAATACTTAACGAAGACTTGAGGAAATGAAGTGAGGAAGAAGTGAATGGGAGATGAGTTTATATAGGACTCCTAGCGTGGTGAGGCATGGCTTAGAGGCTTGCCATTGGTTGGTTTGGGCAGTGGATGATGATGCCGCCTAGAACCCTCTTGCCATCTGTGGTTGGTTGATTCTTCATCATCATTGCATCTATGTAGGGCTGAAATGGCTAGAGGAAGAGGGAGAGTTGTCGTGGGGAGTGGAAAAAAGGGAGGAGAAGTAAATGCGTGGCATGAAGGCAAGCCATTATGCCATCAGGTAAGGTGCATTCCCAAGATCAACTATTTTGTCTTATTCATTTGGACACTTCTCTATGGTTGTTATGCCTAGCTTAAATGCACTCTTAAGTGCCCTACATAGGTGGTAGACGGTGGGGGATTGGCTGCCGAATGAAGAAGAAATGAAACCTCAATGAATAAGGTGTTTTAATGGTGGTTGCGGAGTTACACAAAGGTGTATTCGGATTGGTTCAAATTTTGGGGTTTCGGCTAGGGTTCTTGAAATCAAGCTTGGTAGGAAAATTTCATAAATAAATGAGGGACCAATGATAGAAATGCCCTTGATAAAAATGTGGATAAAAATAATCAAGCTAGGGTGACATTAGTCCATGCACACAAAAGTATACAAGGGTGCCGATTGATATGGTTTTAAGGTTTGACATGTCATTACCCTAAATGACATGTGTGAAAGTTTATCTAAAATTCTAATATGATCTAAGAGTAATGAAAATGGATAATCAAACAAGGAAATTTTAAAAGGATGAGAAATAATAAGAGTAAAAATCAAGCTTAAAACATGATTTCAAGATCACTAATCGTGTGGTGATCGATCAACGCTCTTAACCAAAATTTTAAACTTAATTTGATTATTTCCAAAGCTCTTAGGGTTGTGGACAACTCTAATGAGCTAGTCTTCTAAATTCTAGTGTTGATCTAAGAGTTAATCTATAAGGGTAAATAGGCGGGGTGTTACATCTTCCCCCCTTTAAAACAAGATTTCATCCTCGAAATTAGGGTCCTAACAAACAAGAAATGCAACAAACACAAAGTCAAGCATGACTCACCAATCTCTCGAGGGTCTCCCTCATATGCTTGAGTTGTCTATGTCTCCTCTCAGCCATAAGTCTTTGGAGTCGACTGGGGGTTGAATATCCTCATTGTGCAACCCTGTCGGTTCTGGCCATGACGTGACTGCAAGTGACAAGAGAAGTCGCAGGTCAGGGTAGAAATGGGATGTGTGCTATGTGTGAATGAATGGATGTAGATGCTTTGATGATGCCGTGCAGGTTCACAAGCCAAACAAATAAGGGTATTTGTTTCTCATATCGACTTCCTTTTCCTAAGTAGCTTCTTCGACATCGTGATTACGCCATAAAACCTTAACTAGAGGAATTTTTCGATTCCAAAGTTCCTTATCATTCCAATCTGTGATCTAAATAGGAATTTCCTTGTACGTTAGGTTGGGTTTGAGTGAAATATCCCTCAAATCTACAATTGCTAGTATTTGACTCATGAAGCTTTTCTTGAGGGATGATACGTGAAAGATATGAATTCCCTGGAATTCAACGGGAAGATTTAGTTGGAAGATTTTGTCTATAAGCGATGGCTCCTACTCTTTCCAGTATCTCATAGGATCCTACGTATCTTGGACTTAACTTCCATTTCTTCCCAAACCGAAATACTCCTATCATGGGCGATACCTTAAGATAAACCCAATTGCCAACTTCGAACTTGAGGTTCCTCTTACGACATTCGATATAGCTCTTTTGTCTATCTTGGGCAGCTTTCATCCTTTCCTTTATTAACTAGATTTGATCCTTCAATTCCTGAAGAATTTCAATACCAAGAATTTTTGCTTCCCCTACTTCATATGAATATAAAGGAGATATGCATTTCCTTCCGTATAAAGCTTTGTAAGGTGCCATCTGAATGGTGGCCTGAAAGTTGTTATTGTATGCAAACCCAATCAATGGCAAGAGCTTTTCCCAATTGCCATTTTCTTGTATCACACATGCTCTCAACATGTTTTCCTAGGCCTGAATTGTCCGTTCCGTTTGCCCATTAGTCTGAGGATGATAGGCACTACTAAATTTCAACTTGGTGCCTAAAGCATCTTGAAGGCCTTACCAAAAACGAGAGGTGAAACATGTATCCATATCAGATACAATTATTTTCAGAACTCCATGTAGTTGCACTATTTTTTATATAAATAACCGAGTTAGGGCTGGTTTGGATTCAGAGATGAGATGAAATGGTTTTAGATGAAAGATGAAAGTAGAAAAAAATATTATTAGAATATTATTATTGTTTTGAGATTTGAAAAAATTGAATTGAGATTTGAAAAAGTTGAATTGTTTATTATATTTTGTGTGAAAATTTGAGAAAGTTGTAATGATGAGATGAGATGAAACACTTTCTAAATCAAAACGAGGCCTTAGTCTCTCTAACGAGTCGATATTCTTTATTGGCAGAAAATGAGTACTCTAAGTTAGGTGATCGTCTATAACCCAAATAGAATTATTCCTTGCCGAGGTCCTTGGAAAATGGACTACGAGATCCATAGATATATATCCTCCCATTTCCATTATGGGATTGAGAGTGGCTGCTATTCTCCAGTGGGTTGTTAATGCTCAGCCTTAACTGTTCTACAAACAGAGCATTTATTAACATACGCCGCTACATCTTTCTTTAAGCCTTCCCACAAAAAATGTTGCTTTAAGTCCCTATACATCCTTGTGCTCCTTGGATGAACTGTGTATGGGGTCTAATGTGCTTCCCTTAGTATTTTATCCTTGACTTCTGAATCTGCTGGAATTACCTTCCGGTTTTGGTAATATAACAACCCATCATTCTTTAGGGTAAATCCTTCTGACCCTTCCTTCCTTTCAGCTTTCTGCCCATTTGGGATCTTCTAACTATTGCTTCTTTATTTCCTCCCACATAACAGGTACAATCTCTTGTAATGCGGTGAGAATTGCATCTGGATGAAAATCCTTAATCAGCAAGTTCCTCATCTTCCAAATTGGGATCTTCATTCTGCGACTTTTGACTTAACGCATTAGCTACTACGTTAGCCTTACCGGCGTGATAATTGATTTCACACTGGTAGTCACTAATTGTTTCCAACTATATTCTCTATCTCATATTTAAATTCTGCTAACTAGACAAGTATTTGAGACTCTTGTGATCCATGTAGATTTCGCAAGTTGCACCATATAAGTAATGCCTCCAAATCTTCGAAGCAAAAACTATGGCGGCTAGCTCCAAGTCATGAGTGAGGTAATTTTGCTCCTGATTCTTCAGTTGTCGTGAGACGTAAGTGACCACTCGCTCATCTTGCATAAGTACGCATCCGAGTCCTAATTTGGATGCATCGCTAAATACAACGTAAGGCCTATGGGGTTCAAGTAAAGTAATACTGGTGCGGTTGTGAATCTTTTCTTGAGTTCCAAGAAACTCTGCTCACACTTCTCTATCCAAATATACTTAGCGCCTTTCTTAGTTAAGGCAGTAAGAGGTCCTGATAGCTTGGAGAATCCTTTCACGAAATATCGATAGTGGCCACCTAATCCTAGGAAACTCTGGATCTCATGCACACTAGTTAGATGCTTCCAATCTACCACAGCTTCGACCTTTCTGGGGTCAAATGATACTCCTTGACTTGAGATTACGTGCCCTAAATATCTCACCTCCTTAAGTCAAAACTCACACTTACTAAATTTTCCGTATAGCCTATGTTACTTCAGCCTTTCGAAAGCCAAACGGAGATGCTGCCTATGCTCTCATCCGTTTCTAGAGTATATCAATATGTCGTCAATGAATACGACTGCAAAGCTATCCAGATAGGGTCTGAACACTTGGTTCATCATATCCATAAATGCGGTAGGGGCATTAATTAAACCAAAGGGCATGACAAAATTCGTAGTGCCCATATCTAGTCTGAAATGCAGTTTTAGGAATATCCTAAGCCCTAATTTTGAGCTGATGAAACCCCAACCTTAAGTCTATCTTTGAGAACACCGATTATCATTGCAATTGATCTAATAGGTCATCAAGTCATCAATACGTGGTAATGGGTACTTGTTATTTATCATTACTTTGTTTAATTCCCTATAATCAATGCACATCCTTAAAGACCCATCCTTTTTCTTTACAAATAGAACCGACACACCCCAAGGTGATGAACTAGGCCGAATGAATCCCTTCTCCAGCAGTTCTTCTATCTGCTCCTTCATCTCCTTCATCTCCTTTAACTCTAAAGGGGCCATACGATAGGGTGCCTTATATATAGGGGTAGTAGCAGGTTCTAATTCTACAACGAATTCTATCTCTCTATCGAGGGGTAATCCAGGTAAATCGTTTGTGAAGACCTCCAAATATTCTTCAACTATAGTTATCCCTTGAATCTCCTTGCTATTACTACTTTCATCTAGTACGAAAACTAAATAAGCAGTGGCTCCATCGGCGATGCACTTCCTAGCTTGCAAAGTCGAAACTAACAAGGGGGTAGCTTTCACTGACCTTCCTGTATAATAGATTTGCCCAACTACAGGTGATTCAAAGGTGATCTATTTATTCCTACAATCTATCTTAGCGAGATGCTTGGACAACCAGTCCATTCCTAAAATAACGTCGAATCCTAATACGTCGAAGACGATCAAGTCGGCTTCCATTAGTACTCTTCCTAAGTTCAACGGACAGCTTCTCATCACGCAGTTACAAGCGATCGAGTGTCCATCGGGAAACGACACTACTACAGCTTGAGTTAACGTTTGGGTCGGCATGTTACACATGCATGCAAATGTTGCGGACACAAAAGACCTCGTAGCGTTGGAGTCAAACAAAGCGCAGATCTTATACTCATACAGTGTGACTTTACCTAATGCGTAATCAATACCAACTACTTAGCAGTTAAAACAAGTAAAGTACTTGCTAAAGAGGGGCACTTAAGGAAAATACTAGTGATGAATTCTGTTTTTTCATCACCAGAGATTTCCCCGCTAATCTCTCCAAGGGTGATAGCATACACATGAGCTTGGGTAGGTGGCCTGTGGTTGGGCTGGTTGCCGGGAACATTTCCACCTTGCGTGCTTTGAGGGCATTCGCGTATCATATGCCCGGATTGACTGCATCGGTAACATACTTCTAATCCTACTGGACATTCTCCACTGTGATTCCTTCCACATTTCTTACAAGTGGTAGGAGGGGCTGTCATAACGCCTTTGCCCTTGCTGTAACTTTGAATAATCCTTCTCCTAGTGTTATTCCCTCCTACAACGGAAGAAGCCGTTTTTTCGTTTTAAGATAATTTGAGCTACCACATTTTGCTACTCTTTTTCGGTTATTGCGGCCACGTTAACTAGTTCTTGAAAATTATTGATACGAAATATGGCCAAGTAGCTACGAATCCGGGGTTGCAATCCTCTTTGAAATTTTTGGGCCTGCATTTTTTCTGTAGCATTCAAGTGGGGAGCGAACCTTCCTAATTCCATGAATTTTCCGGCATACTATTCGACAGTGAGATTCCCTTATACCAAAGTCGCAAACTCCTAGGCCTTCTGGGTCTTCATCGATTTAGGGAAGAATCGATTATCAAACTCCTCTTTGAATCTATCCCAAGTCAAAGCAATGATATGACCCAATTCCCTCAAAATGTAAACGTGATGAAAAAATAAACCAACTTTAAAAATAAAGGAAGAAGAAAAACAGATCTTGCCACCACAAAAGTGGTTGAGCCGCCGGTGGGTGACTCTCTAGCTAGGCCGTGGGAGATACCCAAAGTTTGCCCACACCCATGGGAGCCACCAATGGGTGGCTCGAGCCTCAAGTACTACCACGTGCCAATTATTTTTATTTATTCATTTATATTTTCTTAAAAAGTCTCGAGTTTAGTATTTTTATATTAAAAATTTATAATTCAATTTTTTTAGTTGTTTAAGGTTTATTATTTTAATTTTAATTTTTATATTGATTTTATATTTTTAAATGTCTTCTTTGTTGCATATTGACTAGGTTTGTTTATTTTTATTTTTATTTCGACAAGTTTCGTTTTGTATGATAATGGATTGATGTTGGCTTGACAGGAGAGTGCCAGATTTTGGACATTTCACACTTTGGTGCCACACGTGTATTAATTAGTATTATTGGCCATCTCTTTAGGTAAATTTTGCCTAATATCACACTTTTTATCTTTTATCTATTCCATTTAAAATTTAATTCTATATTGAATTATTTATCTAAAATTTATATAATAATAAATTATTATTTATTTTCAAATTTTAATTTTTTTTTATCAAAATTTGCAAATCTACAAGTTATATTTTTAAATCAAATAAATCTATTTTATTTTAGTTATTATAATTCGAGCATTTTTTCTTATATATTTTCATAATTAATAACATAATAGTAATATCATTCATTCTAATTAAATTATTATTTTTATTTATATTTTACAGTTTTAAGAAAAACAAAACCACATTGGACTACAATATTTTAAAAAAACTTAAAACTAAAATTCTAAAATCTAAAGCTTAAACCATAAAACCTAGCTATTACCCTAACTATTTTTAAGATCACTTACAACCACCATTCACTACAACAGAATGTGTCTTTTGTGACAGAGGAAACTATCACAAAAAAATGGCAAACCGTCACTAAACATATTTGGTGACGGTTTGAAACCGTCACCACGATCGTCACCTAAAGTGCTTCACAGAAAACATTTGGTGACGGTTTTAGTTCAACCGTCACAAAAAATATTTTTAGTGATGGTTGGAAGTGTTCCGTTTGGTACAACATTCGAACGTTCCTTTTATTGTGACGGTTATGAACTGTCACAGAAAATCACGTTTGGACGTAAAATCAAACGTTCAGACGTTATACTCGATCGATTGGCGTTCGAATGAGAGAATTTGACGTTCGTTGAATATCGTTCGAACGTATCATATTTACATTCAGACGTTAACCCGACCGATTGGCATTCGAATGAGAGAATTTGACGTTCGTTGATTATCGTTCGAACGTATCATATTTACGTTCGAATGTTAATGCGTCCGAACGTTAATTACAATAAACGTTCGAATATTTGTTCGAACGTAAATGTAAATGTTCAAACGTAGCACGTTTAATGTTTGGACGTTATTTCGAATGTAAACGAAGGAGCGTTCGAATGCAAGTTCTTTGTTCGAACGTTAATCGCTTTACCGTTCGAACTGTTTGTTCATTTTAGCGTGAGGACGTTCGAACAATCCAATTATATTTACGTTCGAACGTTTGTTAGAGTGTGAACCAACGTTCGAACAATTTTTATTTACATTCGAACGTACAGATTAGAAATACTAATTTCATAAAATTTAAAAACATAATACCAATTGTATCATATTACATACCCAATTAACAAGTAACAATGTCTTATAAAAGCACAAAATTAAATATTAAAACTAGTCAGAAATATTGATAAAATTTATTTCTTCTTTTTCCCTCGCCCACGGGGATTCTGTTGCAACGACATAACACGCTCCATTTGCACCATCATCTCTTGTTGCATTTGCTCTTGCACTTCACTACGTATTCTTTCCTTTTGGTCTCTCTGTTGGTCCTGCAAACGCGCCTCTAGATGAGACTGTCGTTTTAAGAGAGACTCTAACTCTTGCTGTCTCGACCTCATATACTCATTCTCACGCCGTGCAGCTTCTAAATCTGTCGTAAGATTATTAATTTGTGAAGCCGATGAGATTGAGGAGGATGAATATTTATGCTTAATAGATCGTCCCAAACCTCTTGCCATACTAGACTGCGGCCCGAGCACTCGCGTGAATATATCTATGTCACTAGGAGAGGATTCCTCAGAAGCCGACTGCATCTCCATCATTTTTCTCTGCAATTTAAAAGGTAATGATCGTAAATAATTAGTAACGTATTAAAAAAAATAGAAATAAGAAATAAACTATTAAAATGTAATATAAATAATTTATTTAACAAAATTAACACTGCTTACATAATTATTTACAGCGACAGGATCCATCCACTCACTATGCTCATTAGTGTGAGCAGCAGCATAGACATGAATAAGGGAAAAGTTTTCAAGATCATCACATTTCTAACAAAGCGATAATATTAGCAATTTTAAAAAGATAATGTTAATACTTATCAGAAAGAATATCAGGAAAATAAATGAATTCTATAATTTTTTAATTACCATTTTTTCAGCAAGACGGTGGAATGACCTTGAACCGGCACGATGGTGGACAGTCAGAGCAGATCTATTCTGTGCATTTGTAGAACTCAAGTGCTACAAAATATATTAAAAATGTTAATTGTAATATGTATACATATAATATATAGAACGAATATGAATGTAAATAATTAAAAGATATAAATGTAAAATACCTGATAATCTGGAGATGCGAAAAGATCACAACACTTTCTCCAATCATCTAACTTCATCTGCTGAAAAGGAGACTGCGCAGCCTCTTCCAACGTCTCAAACTTCTTGAAGTGGTCATGACATCGTCCTTTGTGACGTCGGAATAGTGTAGCCATCAACTCATTCACGGTTCTCAAATCCTCGCTACGGCCAAAGTCGAGGTCGAATTCATCCTAACAAGGGAATCAGGTCAAAAATATAATATATTAATCTAGGTGAAAAAAATGTACTGAAAAGTAAACTCACCAGCACACGACTTCGAATGTGCTCCTTAATCTCATTCGGAACATCTCGCCATGAGCGCACATAAAATGGAGCATAAGCTCGAACTACTGTGCCAATATAGGAGGAAAGCGCTGCTGCACTATCATCCACTCCTCCAGTGGAATTATCAGGAATTGTGATCTTCAGTTTACCGTGCCTTCTATTTTTTTCAAGAGAGATTCCACGTGTATAGCCACGACCGCGACGTGTAGATGCATCAACTACATGATAATAGATATACTATAATTATAATTATATAGTTATTGAGAAAAAAGTATTAACTATATATATATAATTATCAATGACAATATTTCCTTACTGGTAGGTGTAGACTGGCTGTTATTCTCTTCTGTGTTAGCTTGATCTTCAAGAACGGATTCCTCGAGTGAGGAGTCCTCAATAGATTCAGGACTTGGACTTGGCGGAGGCACATTTCTTCGTTGTCGTTTTGGCGGCATTCTTGAAAATAATTAATTATATCAAAGAAAATTAATTAGAAGAAATTATGAAAATTGAAGATATTTTATAGTCACCAAACTATATGAAAAAAATATTTAGTACTTTTATTCTTCATTTTCAGATGAATTTTCCATACTTGTTTCAGAATCTCCATCAATAACATCTTCATCATCATCATGCACCTCTTCTTCATCATCCTTATCGACCTCCTGCCCGGATTCTGATTCGTCTTCATCTTCTGACTCGTCTTCTTCTTCTTCCTCCTCACTTACTTGAATTGAATGATCATTTAATACAGACGGGTCGAGATGGACGGATGGAACATCATCTCTACACAAGGGGAGCAACTCGAGTGCACCGAGGTCAACAAACAAGTTAATACCCTCTCCATCTTCCTGGTATGCCTCAACAATCGGAGTGTCATCTTCATCTCTACTATTCTCATAATCTGCACTCGTTCCTACTTCATATATATTTTGAGGAACAAATTTTTGTACGACTCGCCAAGTTATCTCTCCACTATCTTCATTAGCACTTTTCATTGGATCAATCAAGTAATAGACTTGGGTAGTTTGACAAGCCAATACGAATGGATCATCTTCGTACCATTTAGATGCAGTATTGACACTCGTAAAGTGATTATCCCTATATATCGAAACCCGACCACCGCCTAGATCCCACCAATCACATTTAAAGACATATGTTACAGACCCACCCAGATATTTCAATCTGATAATATCACGTATGACACCATAATAGTCAATATTATCTGTTCCATGACTCCCCTCGACCAACACACCACAGTTTTGAGTCTTTCTATTATGTTCATGGTCCAAAGTATGGAATCTATAACCTCGAACCGTGCATGCAGTATATCGAAGTGCTCTATTTGAGGGACCACAGACCAATGCATACAATTAAGAAGAAATTGATCCGGGATCACGAGCACGTTGTTCTAAAATCTAACAATTGAAATAGTATATATTTATTATTTCATTATCCAGAGTTAAAAATTTCACAATATAACATATATATAATTTTAGTTCATACACGTTCTTCAAACCATCCAGGAAATTCTTCCTCGTGTCTTGCCTCTATATTTTCTACGCCTTCCGTCCTAAGTTTGTCCATGTGGTCACTATTATAACATGTTGCAAAAGAAGTATATTTTGAGTACAAAATTATAATTAATTTTAAGAAAACTATAATTATTCAAAGCAATGAAATGACATACCTAAGATAATCATCAATCTCTCGGCAATTATTTAGCACATACCACCGAACTTTACCCAACTCTCCATCAATTAAATCAAAACCTGTTTGTGCACCCAAGGGTCGTACATTCTGGGAAAACATTGATAGCTCACGAGGAGGCAGAGTAGCAAGATCAGCATTTCGCTCTTGACGATTAAATCGTGTCTCAACACCACGAAGATATAGAGAGCAAAATGTTAACCATTCATCATGTATATAGGCCTTTGCTATTGAACCCTCAGCTTTGGCTTTATTCCCAACAGTGCGCTTCAATCGACCAAAATATCTTTCAACTAGATACATCCAACGGAACTGCACCGGTCCACCCAGAAGTACCTCTCGCGATAAATGTATTGTTAAATGGACCATGACATCAAAAACTGATGGTGGAAAGATCTGCTCGAATTTACATAGTATAGTAGTAATGTCTTCTTCCAATTTCGACAACACATCTCGATTTACTATCCGAGTGCACAAATCCTTGAAAAACATATAGAGTTTAGATATGGAGACACGTACATTAGATGTCAGCTTCCCACGAATTCCCACAGGTAATAACTTTTACAAAAATACGTGACAATCATGACTTTTCAATCCATTGATTTTCCAATCATCAGGACTCACGCATCTACCAATATTTAAAGCATAACCATCTGGAAACTTCACACCTTGCAACCATTTGCAGAAATCCATCATCTTCTCCCTCGTCATCGTAAAACATGCCTGCGGCATGGCCACCCTATTGCCTTCCACCTGCAAATGCAGATTATGTTTAATTCTCATTCTCTCAAGATCTTTCCTCGTCTTGATCGTGTCTTTCGTCTTTTTGTTAATACTCATCAATATACCCAGTATATTATCACAAATATTCTTCTCTATGTGCATTACATCCAAACTATGTCACAACTTGCATGACGACCAATACGGCAAGTCAAAAAAAATACTACGCTTTGTCCAATTCAATTCTGCTACGGCTCGTTTTCTCTTGTTCTTTCCCCGACCTTTGCCAAAATTGTTCGCTCTAACATGTTGCAGTTGTTTCACTATCTCTTCTCCAGACAACTCTTTTGGTGCAATCCTATCCTCTACTCTCCCATCAAACTTGGCACATTCTCTTCTCCATGCATGATTTGCTGGTAAATAATGTCGATGACCCATGAAACACAACTTCTGAGAATATTTTAGCCACTCACTAGCAGTTTCTTTATTACACGTCGGACACGCTAACTTCCCTTTCGTACTCCAGCCGGAAAGATTCCCATACGCCGAAGAATCATTTATGGTCCACATTACCGCATCATGCATTTGAAAAGATATCGACTTAGATGCATCATAAGTTCTAACGCTTGTTTCCCATAACTCTTTCAGCTCTTCAATCAACGGCTGCATGAATACGTCAATATCATTCCCAGGTGATCTAGGGCCAGGGATGAGTAAAGTTAACAAAAACTTTGGCGCCTTCATGCACCTCCATGGTGGAAGATTGTACGGAATCAATACCATGGGCCAAGTGCTATAACTTGTACTCATATTCCCAAAAGGGTTGAATCCATCGGTTGTGAGTCCTAGGTGCACGTTCCAAGCTTCTAACCTGAACTCTGGATACTGATTATCGAAAGACTAGCACGCAAGTGAATCAGCTGGATGCCTCATATATGCGTCATTCTTAACTCTTTTCTCCTCGTGCCACCTCATATCATGAGCTGTTTTCTTACACATATATAGTCTTTGCAACCTAGGTTTCAAGGGAAAATACCGCAACACCTTAACCGGCACGTTTTTCTTACCTTTCCACCTCGACTCTCCACATACAGGACATGCTTATTTCTCCTCATTCTCCTTTCGGAACAATACACAATCATTCTTGCATGCATGTATGGACTTGTACTCAAATCCTAATCCCTTTCTCAATTGTTTCGCTTCATAAAAGTTGTTGGGCAATGCAGACCATTCGGGAAGCACCTCGTTAAATAAGTCCAATACCATGTTTATTGCTTTCGTTGACATCCCACACAATGATTTAATGTGAAGCAACCGCACAATAAACGACATTTTGGAATGTTTTGTACAACCTGGGTAAAGCTCGCGCTTTGCATCTTCCCATAGTGAAGGAAAATTTTCACAATCAGTCCCTGATCCACCACTTGAGGCATTGTTGTTAACCTCATTCATAAACATCCCAGCTCCAATGTCACCCAACATCTCCTCCATCTCATCATGCTCATAATCATCATCCATGTGCCGCAAATAATTGTGATGATTGACCAATACATCTGCTGACCCTTCATACGGCTCACCATGCAGTACCCATCGCGTATACGCCAGATCCATACCGTTCACAAATACATGACGCTCTACATCATCCAATCCTATCGCATACAAATTTTTACACCCTCGACATGGACACTTAATGTAACCACGACTATCAGCATAGGCCCGTGCAAAATCAATGAAGGTTCTTACTCCACGTGCATAGGGTACGTAATCCTTTCCAAGTCTATCGTCCAGACGCATCCAATTTTTGTCCATTTCTAAAAACATCTATATATTAATAACACATACATTGAAAATTCACATGCATGTCATGCTCCAATTCTCATTGCTTTTTTGATAAGGTAGTTGGTCCTATCCCATTCAAGATTATATTCTCCATATTGTACAAATCTCGTCACTCTATTAATTTCCACGTTAGTAGAAATTTCGGCAGCACCTCCCCATAGTTCTCCAAGTATACATGTTCAAATATCGGGATTGTGACCCTACGAACAGTATACCCGAAGAACAATAGAAGAAGACACCGAAACTTCATATTAAACGTGAAAAATAGTGAGTAACAAAAATGTGCAATACAAATAATATAATCCCAAACTGTCCACACTGGACAATTCAGGAATCAGTGGACACATAAATGTACACTGATTCCCAAACGGGTATAAGGGTATTTATGCAATGTCACACGCATCTAGCAAAAAATCATACAAACAATATCTCCATGTTGTACACAACGAGGGAGAATGATTTTGAAGAAATGTTTAAATTTTAGTTTAATTACTTAACCGTCACAAACTGTCTGACCTTGACAACTCTCAAGGCCGAAGAGACTATGACAGTCAAGCAATTAAATTGAAATTCCATCATTTCTTCAAGATCATATTCCTTCGTTGTGTACAAGATCATCATTCTTAAAGTATAATTTTAATTGTTATACTTAATTTCAAAGGTTATACTATAATTTTAATTATTATAATTCGTAAAGAGTTATTTTAATTGTTATACTTAATTTCAAATATTATTATCACATTTTAATTATTACTATTCGTAAAGTTGAATTTTAATTATCATACTTATGCTCAAAGGTTAATCTAATTGCTTAACTGTCATAGACTATCCAGTCCTAACAACTCTCAATTAGTGTATGTCAAGACCGGAAGAGAGTAGTCAAGGCCAGAGAGACTATGACAGTCAAGCAATTAGACTAAAATTTAGAGATTATAATTGTTATATATAATTTTAAAGGTTATTATATAATTTTAATTATTATCATTCCACAATTATAATCTTAATTGTTATACTTAATTGAGTGAGTTATTTATTTATATAGACAATAAGTATATAATTTTTATATAAGCATCTATTTGATCCTAATTTTCTTTCTCTTTAGTTTATAATAAATAAGTATATTTACATATTTTAACTCTACTTATTTAGTAGGTTCAAGACTTTTTTATTGAAGAGTATTTTAAATGTTATATTATAATTTTAATTATTATCATTCTTAAAGTATAATTTTAATTGTTATACTTAAATTTCAAAGGTTATAATATAATTTTAAATATTATAATTCTTAAAGAGTTACTTTTATTTGTTATTACTTAATTTCAAATATTATTATAAATATTTAATTATTACTATTCTTAAAGTTTCATATTTTAATTATCATACTTAAATTTCAAAGGTTAAAATATAATTTTAAATATTATAATTCTTAAAGAGTTACTTTTATTTGTTATTACTTAATTTCAAATATTATTATAAATATTTAATTATTACTATTCTTAAAGTTTCCTATTTTAATTATCATACTTAAATTTCAAAGGTTATAATATAATTTTAATTATTATAATTCTTAGAGAGTTACTTTTATTTGTTATTACTTAATTTGAAATATTATTATCACAATATTTCAAATCCATATCACAACATATTCACAATAACTCACAAACTATTTACAAACTATACAAATAATAATCACAATATTTCAATTGTAAGCATAAAATAACATGCCACATGTATTAACATATTCTATAACTTGAGTAAGTAATAAACATGTATTAACAAAGCTTAAGGACAATGTAAACATATTCAAACGTCATTTACAAATAATAATTTAAATATTTCAAGTTCATATTACAATATATTCACAAAATAATATGCCACATGTATTAACATATTCCTAAACTTGAGTAAGCAATAAACATGTATTAACAAAGCCTAATGACAATATATTTCTAATAATGTTTCTTCAAAACGTTATTCACAAATAATAAACACAATATTTCAAATTCATATCACAACAATAATCACAACAAACAATAATCACAAACTATTACAACAACAATAAACACAATAACTCAAACTATTTACAAACTATACAAACAATAATCACAATATTTCAAGAGTAAGCATAAAATCACAACAATATATTGATAAAGTTTAGAAATATACCTAACACTCACAATATCCTCTTACAAATCAAAATCTTCCAACTTCCCAAAACAACCAATTCTTCAAAAAAATACAACACTAATTTATTAGAAATATTCTATAACCAAAACACAATATAAATATCATAAAATTAAAAAAAAAAAGAAGAAATCAAAATTTTTTCTTACCAAAACTCAACTATCTCTCACTCTCTCTCTCTCTCTCTCTCTCTCTCTCTCCCCTGCAGGAGCCTCGGGCCGAAACAACTTTCAACTCTCTCTCTCTCTGTTGCGCGCATGGGAGAAGAACAAATGATCCGCTTCCTCCCGTACGCGTACTTATTAAGTTCTAAAATTATTAGTTTAAACGTTCGAACGTACCCTTCTTATGATATAACATAAAATCTAGGGGGAAAGTTCCCGCACTTTCCTCATATATGTTTGAATGTATCACAATTTTTCGTTCGAACGTTCGTAGATTTACAGATGAACGTTCAAACATTTAACTTAAACGTCCGAACGTACATTTCATCAAAGTGTTACCATATTTGAGCGGGAAATTTCCCGCACTAATTGAACTAACGTTCAGACATTAACAGATTTGGCGTTCGGATGTAGATAATTTTCGGGTGATTTTCATCAAATAACGTTCGAACATATAGTATAAACGTTCGAACGTCTGAATAATCACATAGATACCTTAATCGAGCGGGAAATTTCCCGCCTTTTAGTTTAACGTTCGAACATACGATTCCTACTATACTAACTTATAATATAATATATATACTACATTTTATATATCTATAACTATATACTACATTGTATAGTATGATAGCATAATACTTTAAATGAGAACATAAATGTATATAATATATAAACTATACCATATATATAAATCAATAATATATATTAAATTGTTACTTATTAAATTCTTTATTATATACTAACTTATAATATAATATATATACTACATATTATCTGTATATTAAATGTTTTTAATCTTTACTTAAAATTAAGATGATAAACTTATAATTTTCTTGTTAAACATATTCAATAAAAATTCAAAAACAATAATCACAATATTTTAAATCCATATCACATAATATTCACAATATTCTTACAACAATATTTATACACATTAATTCATCAATAAACACCATAAACTCATAAACTATTCACAAAATTCACAAACAATAATCACAATTATTTCAAGAGTAAGCATAAAATCACAACAACATGTAAAAACATATTGCTAAACTTTAGAAATATAACAAGCACTCACAAAAAAACCAATTAATCTAATTGTCAATAGTATTATATAACATCCTAATATATAACATAAACATTTATAATATAATATATTATAGATAATATTTTGGAAATTAAATTGACAAACGTTCGAACGTTCTGTGTATATAAGGCCAAAACTGAACGTCGAAACGACATTTCCAAAACGTATCCATTGTCTACTCCGTTGCACGCCGCCACGCCTCCGTCAACTCCGCCACAACCGTCACTAAAAGGTAGGCATTCATCTTTTATTCAAATAACATGTATTTTATTGAGATTTGGATTGAGTTTTGTTTAAAACCGGATAAGTGGTGGCCGGATTTTCTACTCCATTTTCTGGCCACCACGGCTAGCCATTGGCCGAATAGTCACCTTAGAAATGTTTATTGAAGTGTATACTTCATTTTTACGGTGACATTTCGGCATTTAGAATCTTGTAGAGAAATTTTTGAGATTTCAATAATGGCTGAGTCAACACAGCCATTCTGCGTTGTAACGTTCGAACGTCTCACCAAGACGTTCGAATGTATGACGTTTAAATTACAGAGCCGTTACGGCTTATATGTTCGAACGTTCATTGTCTTACGTTCGGACGTCATATTCATCAATTTTTGGTCTAAACGTTTAATGTATACGTCAGGACGTACTACTTTTTAAATATTATTAAACGACATACGTTCGAACGTGAATATTTTACTTTCGCACGTAAATCACATACGGTCGGACATTTAATTATAACGTCCGAACGTAGTGATTTACTTCGTTATTCATGCTTCGATGTTCGGATGTTCGTATTTACGTTCACAAGTAAAACAAATATGTTCGAACGTATAACATAAACGTCTGACCGTACGTCAGCCAATATTTATTTACTGCTTATGTTGGAACGTCTATGTTTTACATTCGAACGTATATGTTTTACGTTCGAACGTAAATTTATTTATATTATTTTAAGTGCGAACATATAAGTAAACGTCCGAACGTTTTATCTTTAACGTTCGAACGTTAAAGATAAAATATTCAAACGTTGATGCAGAGCTGCTTAAAATTAATACAAAAAAATGCATTAATGTAAATAATTTGTTTTCCTTTTCTATTTTCAGGATATGGCTCTTCCACTGCATACTAGGAAACGAGGGAGGGAAGGAGCCACGTCGGACACTGCCCGTATCGGAGCTCGTACTATTATGGTAGAGCGAGAGGTCTTGATTAATGAGTTCGACAAACTCTGTTGGCAGCAGACGAACCTGAGAGATGTTTTCCTCAGTAGAGGCTGGGGAAATATTTGCACATTGAGGGGGAATGTATACCCCTCAATGGTTCAAGAATTCTATATGGGGATGTGTGACATGCCTCAGGATGCAACCTCTCACACCTTGATTGTACGCGGTGTTTCCATTGAGGTATCACCAGATGTCATCGGCGAGCACCTCGAGATTCGTCGAGGAGTTGAGACATTTGCACACTCAACACCGCGTGAGGATGTAGGCACTTCTACATCATCTACTGGCCGCCCATTTGAGCCAGCATCAGCCAGAGATGCAGGCCAGTCAGAGGCTGAGGATACTGGCGTCGAGGCTCAGGATGATGACCGAGACGAGGATTTCAACATCCTCACTGGGAGGGACCGCATGCAGATCGAGCGGAAGAACGCCTTCAACCAGAACCATTTGCTGCATTTCTTCCGCATGTTGCACCTTATTGTTGCAACAAATGTCAATTCCGTGGCTTATAAAACCACATTTAGTTGGCTTCGGGCACAATTTTTTATACGAGTGGCACGTGGAGATCCTATAGATTTGCCACTGTACATCTTTGAGAGGATCCGTTATGAGGCGAGCATCGTCTCCACGGATAATCTCCCATTCGGTGTCCTAATCAGCCGACTATTACTTGCACGGGGAGTGTCGACCCAGCTAGAGGAGCGGGTCAAAGATCAGATGAGCCCCCTCGACATGACCATGCATCGACTCAGCATTGGATAGGCGAGGGGACGTCAGCCACCCCCTGTAGAGGATCTAGTTCCTCCGACGCAGCCTGAGCCAGGTCATGTCGGGAGTAGTAGTCAGCATACGCCGAGTACATCTGTAGGAGATGTGCGGCTTACTTGGGTTGATGCGGTCATCTCACAGCTGACTGCGCATATCGATCATAAGATCGATCAATCACTCGAGGCTATATTGGCATCTGTTGCCGAACTCACCCATCGTGTAACTATCCTCAACGACAAGGTTGATACCTTGACTGAGGAGGTACGGAGTTTGACTTTTGCAGATAACGTTATCATCTGACTGTTGTTTACTACATTCTATCAAATTTTGTATTTTATTTTTAATATTTGTAACGAAAAATATTATTGAATATTTCTATCGTTTTTTAATTTCAATTTTTAATCTTCTTTAATGTTACATTTTCCAACTTTAATACTAAATCACTGCATTTCAAATATATATAAACATAAATTTATATTTATATATTACAAATTGTGTATATATAAATATATACAATTCAATTTTTTAAACTTGTTCACAAATTATGCACAATAAAAACCACAAAATTTTTAAATTAAAGTCATTTAATTTAAATTTACAATGAACGTTGGAATGTTATTACTTAACGTTCGAACATTGGCGCAAACATTTTACGTTCGAACGTTAATTAATAACATTCGAACGGTTGCGCCAAAACATTTTATGTTCAAACGTAAACAGACATAACGTTCAAACGTATATGTAACATTCGAACGTATATTTCCCATACGTTGGAACGTAAAAAAATATCATTCTATCTTTAGTGACGGTTTCCAAAAACTGTCATAGAAAATGTCTTTTAGTGACGGTCTAGGGACTGTCCTAGGGGTGTACAGGAACCGACCAAACCGGCCGCAACCGACTGGAACCGACCGCCGGAGTCAGGAACCGGCCGGAACCGGTGAAGAACCGGGCGGCGTGCGGTAGATATTTGCTGAAACCGAAGTTTTCCGGTTCGGTCTCGGTTCGACCCAGGAAAAAATCGATGAACCGGCCGACCGATTCTATTTTTTTTTTCATTTTATACCTATAAGAAACGACGCCGTTTCACTTAAATGAGTGAAACGACATCGTTTTAATCCACCTAGTTGAAAAAAAAAAAAAAGCAAACGGCGTCGTTTGGAACCAAACGACGCCGTTTCATGATTAGGTTAAAATTCCCCTTCCCCTTTCTCGTTCTCATCTCCTTGCGCCGTTCTGCGTCTCAGCTCCCTCTCTCAGATTCTCTCGTCTCTGTCTCAGCTCCCTCTCTCTCCGATGCCGTCCCTCTCTCCCTCCATCCATTTGCGCCGTTTCATCCATTTGTTTTGTTTCAAGCTTCCATCTCCGATTTGTTGAGGTTTGTTGATGGGGACCACGGTTCTTTTATTTTTTTCAGAGAGGGTACCGATAGTGTTGTGATAATGTGATATTTGTTGTGAATCATTTGATATTTGTTGTATATCTTGTAATTTTGTGAATCTGTGATGATGGAGTTCGAGTTTACGTATAACTTTCCTCAAACCGAAGTTTTCCGGTTCGGTTTCTGTGTTTCTCGTTCCTCTCTCTCTCTCTCTTCACGCCGCCGACGACACCGACGAACCGACCGGTAGAAAACCGAGACCGACGACGACGGTTTTCTTCCCCTTCACCGGCCGGTTTCGATTGAGATATTTTTTTTTTCAGTGTATCGGTGCGGTCTCGGTTTCGACTCTAAACCGAACCGATAAGTCGGTTTTTCACCCCTAGACTGTCCCAATTTCCCAACCGTCACTAAAAAATAATTGTGTTGTAGTGATTTCGGTCGTCTCTTGAGGCGGCGGCTGCTACCATTCGAAGATCAATCAAGTCCGCCTTTTAGGTAGAGATTGGTGGTGGCCACTATTTTGAGTAACAACCAAATTTTGACTAGTTGGGCAGAGATTCAAGATAAATTTGGGTCATCTGGCCACCTAGTGCCTAGGTGCATGGTGGCAGGTGCCTGAAAATGGGATGGCCGGATATTCATCGAGAATGGGTGGTTAGCTCTCTCTATTTTTATTTTCAAACTTTGTTATTCATCATCTTCACAAGCCATACATCACAGTTATTTTTTATTTTTCAAAATTTTTATTTTATTTTATTATTTTTAAACTAATTGAGTTATTCTACTTATCATTCATATACTACACATTTGGTAAAAGAGAAAAATTAAAAAATTATGTATGATGTGTAGTGTGAGGATGAAGAATAGAAATTTTCAATTCTGAAATTTAAATTGGTTTAATTTTCAACGTGTAATAAAGAGTGAGTGTGTTTACTTTATTACCATTAATCAATAAAAAGCTAACTTAAATTGGTTTAGTTTTCAACGTGTAATAAAGAGTGAGTATGTTTACTTTATTACCATTCAATAAAAAGCTAACTTAAATTGGTTTAGTTTTCAACGTGTAATAAAGAGTGAGTGTGTTTACTTTACCATTCAATAAAAAGCGAACGTGTGAGGTTTCAATTGAAGAGTATATAAAAAAACTGATTTAAATTCTAATTTTAAATAACTCCTTGTTTCTAATATACTCTTTATTTAAGGGAATACTCAGATTTTATCTATAATTAGCACACGATTTCTTCTAAATTTCTCTATAGTTATAAGCATAAAACATATTGATCGATTTTTAAAAATCGTTACGATATTTTGTTAAGGATCTTTTAGTCTCTCTCGTATGAGGATGTTCTATATCAACAACTCTTACAATAATTTAGGACTTAAGAGTTGTAAATCCCAAACTTGTGAAAAGATTTTATTTCTTTAATTTGAAAAATCGTGATTAATTCAAACTTGTGAAACTATATATCACACAATTTTTTGGTTGCCATGAAAGGTGGCATGCATAGATACAGTACAACTTGTGAGCATGTTCAGAATTAGAAGACCATGATGAGCATCAAGTACAACTTTTCTTTTCGTGTTCCAAGAAAAGTCATATTAGTACTGAAAGAATAATTCTAGATACAGTTTTAAGATAAACAAGTACAACATATTTTCTTTGAAAAAAAGCAGAGTACTATACCATTAAAAAAATAAAGTATAAGGTATATATGTCTTCTAAATATATAAATATATATATATATCTTATAGTTTTTTTTTAATGTATATATATAAACAATATCTTGTAGATTTTGGAGACAAAATTCTTCGATTTAAAAATGTATAGAGATACCTATTCAGCTTAGATTTTGTAGTGCATATTACTTTTCCATTAAGAATCATTCGGTCAAGATATAAAGTATAAGCAATTTGAGGGAGTCCGAGTTTGAGATTACCACAACATCATTGTATAGGAAATTGATAAGAAAAGCTCCATTTAGAAGCATCGTTTTTACACACCCAACATAAGACTGCTAATGTGGAAGTTTTTCACATCAGTTATATTAAAAAATATTGATATTTTAATTTTTTAAAATTATAATAGGTCCCATAATAAGTAATGTCTTAAAATATCAAGTAATCGACTTGTATGTTGCAAAATTTAATTGATAAACATAATTCTTTTTACAAGATTTTAGGATAATGATAGGCTAACTACTTCCTACCACCCATTTATTGCTCCTTTTATTTTTTTTACTTAATGGTTAAGGAAGTGACTATTAGTGAAGTTGTATATTTTTTTTTTAATTTTTTCTTAATGATTAAGGATGCAGTTAAAACAATACTAAAAATAAAATAATAAAAAAATAAAAATTTCAAATATACTATAAAACAATAAAAGAGTGGTAAGAGAATAGTAAGACTATCATTATCTAATGTATATATACTTTTAGAACAAAGTATCTCATAATGCATGGTGTATGACTGTTGTTTTAACACGGGTACATTTAACAGTGACTGACTTGCAAGAAAACATCATGAGCATGAACACCAAACAAAAATCTCATATATTATAAACTTGGAGAGTTGAGTTTTGCTAGGTACTAGCGGTTTGACGCACCAAACCGTGTACCACGCTAGTATGACTTTTTTTATTGAAAAGAAAAACAAAAAAAGAAAAATTTTGAGAGAAGAAGAAGGTCATCTATCTTACAAAAATCATTTTCATCTTCAATTCACACCGTTTCATTAAATAGATGTCTTATATGTCAGGATTGGTGCTCAATTTAGTGCGCAAACTTGCTTGCAAGAAGACTTTTCCTGGAAGGGCTTGGTAAGAGCTTCTTCTATATAAAGAGAGAGAGCCTCTTGACTTCTCCCCCTATAATTCACATCACAAAACCAGTACTCGGCCTTCTTCTGCAACTTCAAGGCCTTTGCATTCTCTTGCCTGTTTTGTTCAATTCCTTTTGCCTAACCTCTCAGGCCAGCTCTTTGTTTCCTTCCTCTTCGTTATACCTTGTTAATTTCTCTTCTTTTCCTTTCTCTTCCTTATACCTTGTTAATTTCCGGCAACTTGTTCATAGGTAACCCCATCTCTCTCTCTCTCTCTCTCCCTAATATCTTGATATTGTTGCTCTAATGGTGGTTAAAACTAACTACGTATATAGACACAACCAAGCCATTCTTTCAGAGTACGTACAATTTAAAGCTGCGTGCGGGCAGTTTTATCTAAGGAAAGTGATAATAATTTTCAGGAGGAAGAATGTGGAGGCTGAAGATAGCAGAAGGTGGGAATGACCCTTACATCTACAGCACAAACAACTTTGTGGGAAGGCAGATATGGGAGTTTGATCCAGAGGCTGGTACCCAGGAAGAGCGAGATGAGGTCGAAGAGGCTCGCCAAAATTTCTACAATAATCGATACCAGGTCAAGCCCAGCGGCGATCTTCTCTGGCGAATACAGGTACGCACACTAATATTCTTCATCTTCATCTTTCACTATCTACAAGTTCATGTTGCATTAAAGATAGCAATCATGAAGAACTACTCCACCACACAACATTTATTTTATAGAAATTTAGTCATGTTTTGAAGTTTTAGCACCTGAAAATCCGAGAATGGACCAAATACTAGAAGTTTAATTTCTTCAAGGCAGGTGTCACGCCCTGGTCCCAGATGAGTTGGAGAGATAGCTCAGATCACTTAAAGTCATCTTCCAACCACATATTACATACTCCAAATTTCTCTATCAAACAAAATACTCATTATTTCACGTCAATTATTACTCCAGTATAATTAATCTAAGACATCACAAAGTCTAAAAATAAATGTCGACTTCTCACATACGGCGTCATTAGAATACAACCAAATTAGCGAAAGACATTTTAATAACCATGTCATCTTTCTGTGCTTAATTATCCTCTATACTTAAATAATCGCGCCCATGCTCTATACTCTTGATCCTCAACTGAAATATTTAAATCTTCTAAAAAATATTATGGAGATAAATGGTAAGTTATTAACAAATCAGTAAATAGAGAACATATTTATATAAACACGAGCATTTTTAGAATTCGGAATGCAGAATAATCAGAATATTTGCTTTCAGATTGCGTAATCAAAACATGTTATCAAAATATTAGAGCGAAACTTTTATAAAATTTTTTTATTCAAAAATCCTTTGGCATATAAAAATCTGAAACATCATTTTGATATCATATCAAAGCATTACATTAGGACAAACCCCAGTCCATTTAAGAAACTGAACCCAACCCACTTAAAATAATGAAAAGTCACTTAAAATAATGAAAAGTCACTATAATAAAAATAATTTAGAACCCGAGCCCAACCCAAAAATATTTAACTTCAAAGTAACTTAACATAACACTAAAAAAATAAAAGGAACCCAGTAAAAAATAAGTCCACGTGGCTCAAAGTAAAGACAACCAACTTTTAAAACCCTCATGTTTAGTTTTTACGACTAGGAGGGCAAAATTATAATTTCCCAAAAACCTTGTACTTCAAGATATTTTTTTGCAAGGACAAATATAGTTTAGGCAACAAAATTGTTTCTATTTCAAGATAAGCCTCTTGGCCAGCTTTCGGGATTACATAAGCAATCATTATCCCAAGGAAGGATGTTGCATTTAAAAATGCTGGATGTTGCAATCATCTTTGGCTGTTGCTAGCTTTTTCTTTATATTCGGGAACAAGGACATAGTTTAGGTCATTGACACAACAGTCAATCATGGGACTTCCACACACACATATATATAAATTCTATTCATCATCCCCACACACCACACTTTTTATTTTTATTTTTTAGTCTTATATATATATATATATATATATATATATATATATAAGACTAAGATCGGCTAGCATTTTTTTACTTACTTTTAACCCATGAAATGATCATGGCATCATTTGCAAATGCTGTTTTGGCAATTTGGTTTATAAGGAAATCATGAACGTCTATTTGTTTTAGTAGCTGATGATATTTGTCTGACTTGACTTGTGGTACAAAGTGTGACATAGTCCTTTTTCTTTGTGCAAACGACTGCAGTTTCTCAGAGAGAAAAACTTCCAACAAACAATCCCCCAAGAAAAGGTAGAGGATGGAGAGGAAATCACATATGAAAAGGCCACAACCGCATTGAGGAGGGCTGTCCATTTCTACTCGGCCTTGCAGGCCAGTGATGGCCATTGGCCTGCTGAAAATGCCGGCCCATTGTTTTTTCTTCCCCCCTTGGTGAGTCAGACACTCATCTCCATTGTCATGACTCTTTTTTATTTATTTATCACTGTGATAATCACTTTAAAAATGACATAGGCTTGTATCTAACATTAAAAATTATTTTACTGAGTCAGATTTTTCAAGAACGTACCAATCAGCAATGGACGTATTAGGCATATCTGCTAATGTCTGTTGTTTTCAATCCAAAAAACTGCAGGTAATGTGCATGTACATTACAGGGCATCTTAATACAGTGTTCCCTGCTGAGCATCAGAAGGAAATCCTTCGATACATATACTGTCATCAGGTATATACATATTCTATAAAGCTTTACATATCAGGATTAGCTGTTTCTACGGGATTTTCTTTTTTTCTCTCGCTGTTTTGTACCTTCTTTTCTGTTTCAAAGTTTAAATTAAGTCTGATGCAAATATATGTATAATGTAGAATGAAGATGGTGGATGGGGACTCCACATAGAAGGCCACAGTACCATGTTTTGCACCACCCTCAGCTACATTTGCATGCGTATACTCGGGGAAGGACCCGAGGGTGGTCAGGACAATGCTTGTGCAAGAGCCCGAAAGTGGATCCTTGATCGTGGTGGTGCTTCTCACATTCCTTCTTGGGGAAAGACTTGGCTTTCGGTATGCATCTCCCCCTCATGTGTGAACCAAAGTTTTCGGAGTGGAAAATAGAAAGTAAACCACCACTTATCCTGAAAGTTTGAACTAATAAAAAAATATAGATTTAATTGTTTCAAGCATAATCTAACAGGATAGATATATATTGACCATACAGGATGCTTATTTGCTGATAAGTGACTATTCATCATCATTCCATTTATGTAGATACTTGGTGTCTTCGAGTGGATTGGAAGTAACCCAATGCCGCCGGAGTTTTGGATCCTTCCGTCATTTCTCCCGATGCACCCAGGTTTGTACATGATGTCTGGTTTTTTTTTCCTTAAAAGAGCCGGTAGCCACACACATAGCAGTCCCGTCTCAAGTTTATTAAAAAACCCTCACTTATAGCGGAGGAATACTGTGGTTACAATCAAGGTATCTGAGAGATTATTAAAAACCTCCCAAATACAACACAACGAAGATCAAGCAGATAAACAACCTAAACAAGCCTAGATTAAGAACTAAACTAAACAGGCCTATATAGTAAAAACCAAGAAACCTCTAAAACAAGTCTAACAAGAACAACGCAAAAAAAAAAAAAAAAAAAGGAAAAAAAAGAACAAATGCTGCATACTATCACAACGCTACAATCGTTCTACATTAAACCCACAAAAAAGAAACACCTTTGCATTAAAGCCTAGTATCATGCGTTTTACACCGAATTGAGGGAAGGCTCCATTTATCTATTCTAATAAAATCTCACAACAAATAAGGTAACTCAGTTGTGTTTCTCCATTCCGCATCTCCCTCGCTTGCACCTAGTCGAGCGAGCCAATCCGCAACAGCATTCCCTTCTCTAAAAATATGAGAATACCTGTAATCCATGATCTTTATCAGCTCTTGAAGCTCCTTCCAATAATCCTCCAAATACTAGATGCCGCATTGATCCTTCTGCAGCCACTACAGGACGACCTTGGAATCCATTTCAATATCAACAATAGTCAAATTTAATTGTTTACAGCGTCTAACCCCATCCAATAATGCTCGTAATTCTGCTTTAGTACTGTCTCCATAACCTAAATTCATAGAGAATACTAACAAAACAGACCCCTGCATATCTCGAATCACCCTTCCAGCCCCCGAAATTCTTGGGTTACCCAGGCAACTCCCATTCGTGTTTAACTTGACTCTACCCTGCGAAGGCTTAGACCAAGAAATGAATTGAATGGGTTGTTGTTGAATAGGAATAGGATAACATTCAGGCTTCGAAGAATGTAAGAAACGGTATGGTTAAACTTTTTGAACTTAGTGAGACCTTGGCCAAGCACGCCTACCCAGTGTTTGATAGAATGCCATACTGCTTGAATTGACTCATCTTTGTTTTCCATTCGAGCAGAGCACCTTCAGCCCCATAGTCTCCATGAATTGATAATAGGCAATCAACCAAGTATAACACCTATTTGGGAGGAATTAAAGGCCCTCCGAAACCAACTAAGACAAGTTTCATGCCATGATCTTCCAACCGGCTGACCAAGTAAGGAACCACATTTTTGCCAAACCCTAGCTGCAGCCTCCCCTTCAAATAACACATGATTAAGGTCTTCATACTTCCCTTGCCTACATCAATTACATTTTGAAGTTAGAGGAATCCTAATCTGCCTTATTTTGTCATCTAGTATGGCTAGAGCACCATGCCAAGCCTTACACATAAAAACAGAGAATTTTTTTGGAAGAATACTATTCCATATCCATTTATATCTCTCTAGAATAGGACTTCTCACTCGAATACAATCCCATGCTGATTTAGTAGAAAAATTCCCACTCTTAGTTTTGGTCCAGATAAGCAAATCTTCTCCCTCTTTGCTTTTTGCAAGCACAGTAAAGGCATTCTCAACAAGTTCAATGCCCATCAGCAAGTACATGATGTTTGGTTACTGCTCATTAAACATCCTCAAACTTCATTTCTTTTTGAAGCATCTGCTGCTATAGAAGATGTTTTACTTTCTTCTCTTCACAATATATAAAACTTGCCTAATTCAACATTTCTGTTTTACTCTTAAATGCAGCAAAAATGTGGTGCTACTGCCGAATGGTGTACATGCCCATGTCATATCTATATGGGATACGGTTCGTAGGCCCAATTACACCTCTCATTCTTCAATTGAGGGAGGAGCTCTACAATGAGCCTTACAATGAGATTAACTGGTGGAGTGTGCGTCATTTATGTGCAAAGGTATGTTTTACCTTTATGGAAAACTATTAGGTACTCCGGGAGTATGGATGTTGTGGTACTCTCATCCAATCAAAGGATGACATGCCATTAACATGCTGACATGGCACGGGGGTTTTTTTCTCTCAACTTTTGGTGGGGCGACAAGGGTTGCATGGTGTCAGCTGCCGGCTCCTTGCCGCCGCCGATAGGGCAGGGAGGTGGAGAGGGACCTATGTGTAACACCCGGGCCTAGCACGAAACTCGTGTTCGATTTTTTTTTATATGGATGAAAAGTCCACTTGAGTTTTAACGAGTAATTGTGAAAATAGGTTACGGGTCCAAAATTTGAATTGATGGAATATGACCTTTTTTTTTTTGGCTTGATATTTAATTTTTTTTTTGGTTAATATTTTTTTATGGATAAGTGGATTTTTTTTTTTTTTTATTTGGAATAGGTTACATGCATGGCATAATATTTTTATGGAATGAATTAGACTAGTAAGTCAAGGCCTTAATACTTTGAAACGAGCATGGAAGCTCAAGCTAGTGAGATTACGCGATGCACTTTTTTTTCCTATTTTTTTTAGGCTATTTAGGCATCATCTCATGCACGGAGAACCTCCCTCAACTAGGGTTACACTTGACGTAAGTTTTCTCCACGGCATGCATGTTCCTATCCCCATAACATTCACGACAATAGCTTGCATTAGGAGATATACTTTCACGTTATGTAGTTTTTCTCCCTCTCTTTTTCTCTAGGGTTCCTAGTCATATAGATATATAGAAGTGGAGTTCCTCATCACAGCGTATAGAAGATAGCCCAAGACTCCTTCACCCCTGCACCTGGACAGACCAAAAAAAAAGGAAGTTAAGCCACGTTCAACGTTTCACCCTAGACCCATGCCACCGCAGGACCACACTACCACTTGCCCAACCTCCTCCATGACGACCACCGAAAGCCGCAGCAACGCCCCCGGTTTTGCTTCACTGAAAACAGAGTAGTTATTTCAGTCACCAGCTCATCTTGGGAGAGCCACTCCTCGGCACCAGCCCTACCCCGACGTCGCCTCTTGCATAGATAGTGCCGACTGGATGTCTCAGCAACCCTAGCCACCGCCATTGCACACTGTCTCTTCCTTACGCATCTCGATTTTGCTCAATAAGCCCCTACCGCCACATCTTGGCCTCCCCTGTTACTTTGTTCTCTTTTAATGGTCTTAAAGTGTAGTTTATATATTTCTAGGTTAACCTAGTAGAAGAGGGGTATTGTTACCCTTTTGCCCTTTTTGAAAACATGTGTTGATATGTATTTTTGGAGGAGTTTTTACGTTGGCTGCAGGTTTGTTTTTCTTTGGACATATAAATTAAGTTAGTATACTGATGTTTTTAACAGAATAATTATAAGTTGATCATGTTTTGGTTTTATATATTAAACTCACTTTGTATGAGTTTTGTTTTAAATAAAGATGTGAAATATATTATTAGTATTAATATATATTTTTTAGAAGTATATAGTAGTGTAAGATTTTAATTTGAAATCTTTAAAGAGAAACTAATTAGTCTTTTATTTTATTAAGTGAAATCTTTTCTCTCCTACTTTAATCAGGTTTGGTTATATTGAATATTAAAACCATAAATGTATTTTGTGGTATAGTTGTATTTATTACTAATATTATTATGCATTTTTAGAAATATTTGAATTTAATAGTTATGTGGATATTGAGGAATTTAGGAAGTGATGGTATTTTAGAACTAAGAGAAATTTTAGGTTCTTGAGGTATTAAAATAGGTTATTTTAGCATTTTAGGTTAAGTACAGAAATAAGTGTTTGACGGAAAAATTTATGAATATTACGTGACTATTTTATAGGTGACAATTGATATTCGTTCGACACTATTGTGGAAAAATTCAGACAAAGTAAGAAGTCTAGGTAAGCGGGGTTCCAATGCTAGACTTTGCATAAAAAGAAAATGAACTAAGGCTGATTTATGAAAATGTGCATGATATATTTGTTTTTGAAAAGAAATGTGAAAATAACCTCAGTTATTTGCTTTGTATTACTCATGAGATCCATAAGAAAAAGAAGAGTATTTTTGTCATGACTGGTGTAAACATGAGCTAGTTTTTGTGCATTATGTTTTTGATCTAAAAAAGAGTGAATATGAATCTTTCTTTTTGAAAGTTTTGTCTTATTGAAATAAAGATGTTCTGATGCATGAGATCTAAAAGTTTTCTATGAATAAATAAAGATTTTTTTATTCTGTTTATTTCAAACATGTGGAATTATCTGAAGTTGCTCAGTATTTGGTTGTTGATATGATGTGACATCTAAAAACCTTGGTATGAGATTTTGATTCTGTATTCTAATTAAAGTCTGATTCTGATGGTTCTGTTATGTTCTGATAAGGCTCAACCATGGGTTATAATAGTGGATAAGGCCCATCCACGGGTTATAATTGTTGTTTATAACCCTACCACGGGGGTTAAACATGGTATACGGCTCAACCACGGGTGATAATAGTGTATACGGCCTAGTCACGGGCAATAATAGTGGCATACGGCCCAACCACGGGTGATAATAGTGGATACAACCCAACCAGGGGTGATAATAGTAGATACGGCTCAACCACTGGTTAAAATAGTTGATACGACCCTTCCACGGGTTATAATTGTGGTTTATAACCCTACCACGGAGGTTAAACATGGTATACGGCCTAACCACGGGTTATAATAGTGGATACGACTCTTCCGCGGGTTATAATGGTGGTTTATAACCCTACCACGGGGGTTAAACATGGTATCTGTTCCGATGTAATGTTCTGATTGATGAAGCCAAGGTTTCAGATTTTGATATGCCAAAGGATTTTTGAATAAGAATATTTTTTTGAAAATTTCGCTCTGATATTTATGTAATATGTTTTGATATTTGCATTTTGAAAGTAAATGTTTCTGTTACTGCATTCTAAAGGTAAACATTTTGTTTTGCAATCTGAATTTTGAAAATGCTCATGTTTATACACTGGTATATGTTCTCTGCTTATCGAGTTGTTGATAACTTACTCCCTTTTCTCCACAATATTTTTCAGATAATTTTGATGCCTTAGCTAGAAGTCTAGAGTAAGGTTTGATGATCATAGAGGGATAAGAACCAGAGGGTACAAGTTTATTAGAGAGTCTTATTTAGTAGGTTTATGATTTTATGTTAATTGATCTTTGGAGTCATGGATATTTCTAAATATTTATAGAGTTTTTAAATTATTTCATTGAGGTATTTATTTAGTGTCCTGGTTGTAACGCCCTGACCCCGAGGATTCAGAGAGTTAACTCATATAACCTGATTATCAACTCTAACAATCCTAATGTATTTCCAAATCCAAGAATAAAAATTTCCAAATCTTCAAATCAAACGTAAATACTTCAAATTAATAAACCATGCATATTCACATATCAAATCCTCAATCCAACAACCCAATAAAAAAAATATCAACTTTTCTTCAAGTCCCAAATAACAAACTAAAATAAAATAAAATTGACATAAGTCTCCATAAACCATCTAAATCCATAAAAATCAACTTAATAAATAAATAACATCCAACAACAATACTAATACCGCTAGATACCCAATATCTATTCACAGCTAATCTTGTCCACAACCCCTAATACTGATCTTCAGCTGAACCTTCAATGTCATCTAAAATTATTATGAAGATTAAGGGGAGAGTTATCAACAACTCAGTAAGCAGAGAGTATATACTAGCATGTAAACATGAACATTTATAATATTCAATATGCAAATAAAATATTTACTTTCAGAATGCAGAAACAACAAATTTACTCTTGAAATGCATAAACAAACTTTGTACAAAAACACTAGAGCGAGATTTTCAAAGAGACACACTTATTTCCCAAAAAGAAAATCGATTGACATATCCAAACTGAAACATTATAATTGTAACACCCCATATTTTAGTGTAATTTTAATGAAGAAATTATTATTATTATTATTATTATTTTAATTGGGTTATTCTATGATTTTTAGTTTACAAAAATTTTTTTTTTGAAGTGCTTTCTTTAAATTAATTACTGTTATCCGTTTAAATTTCTTTTCAAATTAAATTATCTTATTATTGGATTTAATTATTTAATTTCATTGTAATCACTGCGTTTGAATTATTTTTATTTCATTGGCTGTTTTAAAATCATTTGGGTTCATTAATAAAATTTTTTAAAAGAGAGTTTAGGTTTAAGTATATTTTTTTTATGTTATTTTTTTTATTTTCTTTTCTCTTTAGACTTAAGAACCCGTTCCTTGGAAGCACCCAGAGCACGTCTTACCCGTTTGCCATTTTCATGCATCCCCTTTTCATCCCCTTCATCTAGGTTTTTTTTTCCTTTACTATTTATATCTCCTTTATATACATACTTACGGTTATCATCTCAACCCTAGACTAAGTGCCGCTCGTCCTCCTCTTCGCCAAACCGAGATCCCTTCTCCACTGCGCTAGCAAGTTTCATTGTTGTTTTTTTTTTTTTTCTCTTCACGTCTCAGCCTCCATCAACCACTGTACCCACTCACTGCCGCTGCCCTCATTTTCACGCCCCAGCACACAAGAAACCGTGGCCTTGCAGCCAGTCCCTACACTTCCGTAAAGCACCAAACCGCAAGCCTCGGTTGCGTTCAGCATCCCCGTCACCCCCCACAGCCAGGCCAACACGTCGTTCTCCACCGAACTCAGTCCACGCACGGAACCTCAGCCACCCAGGTCCACCACTCAAGCCGCGCGCCACCACCCTTTCCACGTAAACCCACCTCTGTTTGCACCACCGAAAAATAGAGCACCAGCCTTCCTCCATGGTGAACCCCAGCGCCGCCACCCAAACTGCTCAGCCTTAAGCGGGAACAACCGGAAGACGCCGGTCGTACGCTCAGGTCTGCCGTGACCACCCTCGGTAAGCCAAGCTCTGTCTCCGTGCTCTGTCTTCCACCGTTCTCTCTCGCTCACCTCTCCCTCTCTCTCTCTCTAGTGCTCAGCGCAGCTCGACGGAAGCTCCGCCGCACGCCTGCTCTCCAGCCGCTCCGCCACTGCCTACCCAGTCCAGTCAATGCACGCTGCCGCCTAGTTTCCCCTTGAGTAAGCCCTGCCGCAACTCATGTTTTAGTCTTCTTTAGTGTCTGTTAGTTGACTATAAGAGAAGCAGTATATATTAGATATTTCGGTAAAGAAGAAGCGTCTGTTTTTACCTTCCTACCCTTTTATTTTCTAAAACATGTTTTAAATTTTTGGAAAGGCTTTCAATGGACTACAAGACTTATGTTGATGGCTTAGTTTTGACTGATTAGTGTTTAAATCTAATGAGTTATTGTTGTGGACTGGGCTTGAGATTAATGAGACATACGTCATTTTGAAAGACTTGTGTATTTTTTTTTTATTTTTTTTTATCAGGCCTGATTTTATTATGTTTGATACACGGTTTAATAAAAAATTTTTTTGAATGATCAGTAAGTGCAAAATCTTCTTTTGAATCATTTTAAAAGAATATTTTTGATTTAAACAAAAGCTATGGTTTTAATGGTTTCGATATAGTTATGTTCTTTCTTTTTTTTAGTTTTATAATTTATAGTAAGGTCTCATTCGTAAATAAGTAAGAATTTAATATTTTAGTCGGAGTTATTAAATTGGATATTGATGAGTTTAGAAAGTGATGCTAGTATTTTAGGAATAATGAGAATTTTCGATTTTGAGGAATTAAAAATAGGTTATTTTAGAAGTTTAGACTTAAATATCGAAATACGAGATTGAATAGAAATTTATAAAAATTTACGTGATTATTTTATAGGTGACGATTAAGTTTGTTCGGCATTATTGAGGAAATTTTCGAAAAAAGCTAGGAAGTCCAGGTAAGCGGGGTTCCTATGCTAGATTTGCATAAAAATAAAATGGACTGAGGTTGATTTTTGAATATGAACATGTTTTGTTATAAAAATATATTTGAACTACCTCAGTTATTTGTTTCTGCATTACTCATGAGATTCTGTTTAAGAATAAAGTATTTTTGGCATGACTGGTGTAGACATGAGCTATTTTGCATTTTGCTTCTAAATTCTGAAAAAGAGAGCGAATATGAAAGTTTGTGCATAAAATAATGTTTTGTGATTTCTGAAAATTCTGTTCTGTTCTGAAGATGGTCTGCACTCTGATATGATATGCTTTCTGAAAACTCTGTTTTGTTCTGAAGGTATTCCGTATTCTGGTATGATATGATTTCTGAAAATTTTTGGCATGACATTCTGAATTGGGATGTGGTTTGTGGATGGTGACCTATTTGACCTACCACGGGTGCTAATAGTGGTTTCTGTTTGGGTTGGTACCAACTGTTCTATTTCTGGTGCACCCACTTTGAAAACAAAGTGGTTTTCTGGTGGTCTTTCCTGTGTGCACACTCGGGGCTCCGAGAATAAATAAGGGGAAGATTCACATTCTGTTTCTGCTCGGTTAGCTACCGGGGTTTGCACAACCCTACCACGGGGGTTAAACATGGCCTCTGATGCGATATGATACTTTGGTACGATGGTGGTCAGTTATGCTATGCCAAAAGAATTTTGAAAAAGAACATTTTTGAACTTTCGCTCTGATATTTTGATAACATATTCTGACTCTGGATTCTGAAAATAAAGTGTTTTGTTCTGCATTATGAAATCTGTAAATGCTCATGTTTGCATACTAGTATATGTTCTCTGCTTACTGAGTTGTTGATAACTCACCCCTATCTCCACAATATGTTTCAGATAATTTTTGATGCAACAGCTAGAAATCAGGAATAGGAAATATTTGCAAATTTTGTGGATCATAGAAGACTATGTGCCCTAGGGTACAATGACTTTTGGAGAGTCTTTTGGTAGCGTTGATATTTTATGTGATTTCGGTATGTTGAGTATTGGATATTTTTAGTCCTTGTGGAAAAGTTTATCTATATCAATGAGGCACCACTGATGTGCCCTTATGTAGGAACATTGATATTTGTATTGAACAAATAGGTTAATATGTTATGGAGATTCTGGTTTATTTTAAAAAGTTTTATTTGGAAATGATTTTTTAGGTGATATGAGTTAACTCTCCGGACCCTCTGGGTCGGGGCGTTACAATAATCATATAATCTCTTAGCATCATATCGGGACAAATACCATGTTTAACTCTAGTGGTAGGATTATAAACCACTATTATACCCGTGGCTGGACTGTATACCATGTTTCATCCCGTAGTAGGGTTATAAACCACCATTATACCCATGGTTTAATGGGGGTACCATTTCGAGTTTCTCATCGAACTCTGAATTTTATGGAAGACGAAGACTGCCCTTGGGTTCCTATTTGGCTTACGTTGCCGGGGTTGCCTCCTAATTTTTTCCAGGAATTGATTTTACGGAGTATTGGCAATGGTTTTGGACAGTACTTGAAGAGAGATAACGCTACGGCATGTGTGACTATCTGAGGTTGCGCACATATGTGTTGAAGTGGATGTTTCTCAACCAATACGAAAATTGTTTTGGTTGGGTCCCCCGGGTCTTGCGATGAGCTATTTTTAGGAGGTAATCTTTGAATCTATTCCAATGTTCTATGCCTTTTGTAGAAAATAAGGACATATGGAGGCAAAGTGTTTTGAGGACGTGAAGGTCCTGCGAGTGAGAGAAAGGATAAAACTGTTGTAGTTCTTAACGACAATAAGAAAAATCCCGTGAAGAACATGTGGAAGATAGTGGGTAACCATGTGAATGATAATTCTGGGGCTGAAAAGGAGGTTGGGGAAGCATCAAAATCTCGCCGTGATACTATCCTAGAATCCATCCGTGCGCGTAGAGAAGTGAGTGCTACGGATACACATAAACTTTGGTCCGTGTTGCTGGGGGAAAACTTCATGATTCATGTCTGGTCGATAAAAGTGAAGAGATATCACTTGCGGTGTGTGCTACAGGTGGGGAGATTCAGCCTAGTAGTGCGGGTGACCTTAGGAGTGACAAGATGGAGGAGGGAGTTGATAATAGGAAAAGTCAGCAACATGAACAAGGAGGGACCTGGTTTGAATTAATGGAGCAAGAATATGATGAGGAATATCGTGAGATGACAGAGAAACCCGAACCAAGAAGCCCTTTAAGATTGGTGGACATGGCGTTGGAGTTCGAGTTAGGTGAGTTGGGGGGTCGGGATTTCTTTGTTGCGGATGCCATGGAGAATGAGGATGTACTGAGTAGGGCAATCTCTGATGGGGATTCTGAGGAAGGGTTGAATGAGTTAGCGGCCAAGTGTTTTGAATCTGATCCTGACATGCATGTGCCTTTGAAAAAATTGAAGGGGGTTAGAAAGGAAAAATCTATTGTGGTGCTTGAGCGGCGTACTCGTTCAAAAAAATTTATTTAATTGTGATGCATATCCTTACGTAGAATGTTAGGGGAATTCTTTCGCCGAAAAGTAGACTTCAACGTATTTTGAATATAAGTCACCCTTCAGTGGTGGTCATTTTAGAACCATTTTTATATTCAAATAAATGCAATAGATGGGCAAGATAGATGAAGTTGTCGTCATATATTAATAATGTTGAGGTAAAGGGAAAAATTTAGATTTTTTGGGCTGATGATTTCGACTTTGAACTTATAGGTATGTTAGATCAAGCGATTAGTGGCTAGTTTGTCCATGGTAGTTATTGGATTGTTGTCACTTTTGTTTATGCGAGTTGTTTTCAGGATAAACGAGTGGAGCTTTGGGATTTTTTGAGAGGGCAAAATTCTGGTGGCCTTCCTTGGTTTATTGGGAGGGATTTCAATATTATTTGGAGTGATAATGAAAAGGTGGGTGGTCTTTTACAGGCTTCTCGTGCGAAAAGGGAATTTAATGAATGTATTCATGATTGTGCGTTGGTGGATCTTCCTTGTAATGGAAATAAATTATCGTGGTGCAATGAATGGTTAGGCGGTAGAAGAATATGGGCATGATTGGATAGAGTACTTGTTAATCTGCAATTTTCAAATTTATTTGGTGATATTCAGGGGTCTTATTTGCCTTGTTCATCATCCGACCACGCACCGATGCTTGCTCAAATTATTAGAGAACGGGAGTCTATTGCTGGGCCGTTCAAAGTTCTCCGTATGTGGGGTTTGCATGAGGGGTTTATCCCATTAGTGCAGGAGGTGTGGAATTCTAGTATTAATGGGTGTGCTATGGTGCGGACTAATAGGAAATTAAAATTGCTCAAAGGTGCTTTGCGGAACTTGAATAAAATCACTTTTGGCCAAGTAGAGGATGAACTAAAAAGATTGGAAGACCGTATTATTGAGTTGGAGATTGAAGTATCCAGTAACTATTTGGGTCATGTTGAAAATGATCTACTGCAGTGCAAGCATGAGCATCTAAAATGGGTTCATCGAGAGGAGACTTTGGCATGCCAGAAATCGCGGATTAAGTGGATTGCAAAAGGTGACTCTAATACTAGTTTCTTCCAGGCTGCCATGCAGATTAAGAAAAAAAATAAGCGGATTGAGAAGATGAGGATGGAGGACGAAACTATGCTAGATTCTACTGATGCAGTGCATGAGGGTGCTATATCATTTTTCCAGGAATTACTTTCAGCATCGCCTGTTGTGAGGGATTTAGCTGCCTTGGATTTGCTAGATCTGATTGTCTCTATGGAAGAGAATGAGAGTTTGTGTGCTGAACCTTCTCTGGAGGAGGTGAAGAAGGCTTTATGGTCTATCCCAGCGGATAGTAGCTCAGGTTTGGATGGTTTTGCTGCTAGTTTCTTCATGATGGCCTGAGATATTGCTAAAAATGATTTGTTAGAGATGGCTACTGATGTGTTTGCGGGGCAACCGTTTTCCACTTTCTTTGGGGCTACCAACTTGGTCCTGATTCCAAAGGTGGATGAACTTTTGGGTTTTAGCCAATTTCGGCCGATTAGTCTTTGCTCAATAGTGTATAAAATTATGTCAAAGATTATGGTTTTTCGAATGGCTTTGATCCTGGATAAAATCATATCTCCTGAGCAGGCTGCTTTCATTCGGGGAAGAATTATTTTTGATAATATGTCGTTTGCTCAGGAATTGGTTCAAGGAATTAACAGGAAAGTGAGAGGTGGAAATGTGATGCTAAAAATTGACATGGCCAAAGCTTATGACTGTGTTAATTGGAGTTTTCTTTTAGAGATCCTTTGTCAGTTGGGTTTTCCGGATAAATGGAGTAGTATTGTTTTTAATGCTATTTCGTCCCCTTACTATTCGGTGATGCTAAATGGTTGCACTAAAGGTTTCTTCAACGCCTCGCGTGATCTGAGGTAAGGTGAACCTCTCTCCCCTTATTAATTCATTTTAACTGAAGAGATTCTTTCGCGAATGATCAACAAAGATTTTAGTTTGGGCCATATTAGATCTTTTCATGCTAGTGGAGGATCTTTGATTTCCCATTTGCTATATGCGGATGATGTGCTTATTTTTGCTAATGGAGGGAAGTCATCTATGCGTAATCTTTTGGCGGTATTGAAGAGGTATGAATTGATGTCGGGTCAATTGATTAATTCGAGTAAGTCGTCAATGTTCTTTTCTTCTTCTATTTCGGTTGAGAGAAATATGGGTTTGAAGGGAATTTCTGGATTCGTGGAGGGCAATTGGCCGTGCACATACTGGGCTTGCCATTATATGTGGGACACATGAGAAATAACATGTTTGATCCGTTCTTGGCTAGAGTCCAAAAGAAAGTGGTTGGATGGAAAAGTAAACTCTTATCTTTTGGGGGTAAAATTGTTCTAATCAAACATGTTCTAAATAGTATGCCGATTCATATGCTCTCAGTTTTGAATATTCCAAAAGGAGTTATCTCGGGGCTTAAGAAGATTTTTTTGAATTTTTTGTGGGGGAACTCGGTAGATAATAAAAAAAGAAAGTAGATTTCTTGGAAGCAAACTTGTTTACTGGTGGCAGAGGGGGGACTCGAGATTCGGGCATTTCATGAGGTTCAAGAATCCTTGCTGATGAAGTTTGCTTGGAAATTAATTAAAGGTGGTACGATGTGGTTGGATTTTTTTGCTTCGAAATATGTTGGTAATGACCATATATATTCAGTTATGCAGGGGCACAAATGATCGAGATTCTGGACGGGGGTGATGGCCCTAATGTAGAGAGTACTAAACAACTCGAAGTGGATAATTCAGGGAGGTAATGTGAATTTTTGGTTGGATAATTGGTTAGGAGATGGACCACTAATTGATTCCGTTCCTGTTATTGGGAGTGTTAATTTGCAAGTGGAGGAGGTTGTTGATGAGACAGGGCCCAACTTCTGTCGTTTAAGTGAATTGGTGAACGAGGAGATCCTCACGAAAATTTCTGATGAAGGTGTTTGGCTAAGACAGGGGAGCGATATATGTGTTTGGAAGAGTTCGGTTGATGGGGGATTCTCCACTAAATCCGCATGGCATATAATTCGGCATTGGGGTGAAATATGTACATGGAAGAAATGGCTTTGGAAGGACTGGCTACCAAAAAAGATGTATTTCTTTGTTTGGAGAGCTAAGAGGATAGCTGATCCAGTTGACGATGTTATTCTGAATTTAGAAATTCCTTTAGTCTCTAAATGTGAGTGTTGTGATCAGCCTAAGGTGGAGACATTCCATCATTTATTATGCGAGGGGGATGGAGCTAAAATGGTCTGGAGGTTTTTTGTCGATCCGGAGTTGGAAGGGGATGATGTGGAGTTGGTGGCATAGAGCTTCTATGTGTTCTTTGGTTGGATGGCTTCGGGGGACTCTTCCTATAGTAATTTCTTGGGCAAGATGTGCGGAAAGAATGGAAGGTACTAAATTTATGACTGAAAATATTATTAGATCAGTTAAAGTATGAATTAGAGATATTGCCTGCAAACTTAAAAAATTCCAACATATGGGCAGAGATGATAGGGAGGTTATGGAGCGGCTCGCATGTTCGATTATTCGTATTTCTTTCAAGCCAATTAAGCTAATTGCGTGGAGTCCATTGGAAAGAGAAAGAGTAAAGCTGAATGTGGGTGGAGGATCTTGCGGCAATCCAGGTGAGGCTGGGGGAGGGGCTATTATTCGGGATGCCAATGGCGATGTCCTTGGGGGGTTTGCACATGCATATGGTTATGCCACTAATACCATTGCTGAATGTAGAGCTTTGCATGATGGACTTTGGTTGTGTCGGCAATTAAATTTGCGGGATGTGTTGGTAGAATCGGATTCTGCTGTTATAGTTGGTTGGTTAGCATCCGGGATATGCAAGTATTGGTTCCTTTGGGACTTTTGGTAGGAAGTGAAAAGCATGGTATGTGAACTCAATGTTCAATTTTGTCATATTTATAGAGAAGCTAATATGGTGGCAGATTTCTTGGCAAAGCAAGGGTTTCAAGGTTTAACTTTAGATTTTCGTGACACGTCTTCCATTCAAGGTCATGTTCAGGGAGTAATTCGATTAGACAAACTTGGCATGCCCTATATTAGACTGTGATTAGTGTGTGTGATGGTTCTTTTTACCTTCGATTTTTTGGCACCTGAGTTTTGGTCTTTATTGTAGATCTTTCAAAACTCTACGGTGGCCTTTGGGATTGTTTCCACAGTATTCATCTGCCATAAGTGAGGGTTTTTTTAATAAACTTAGGACAGGGTCTCTCATGGACAGGGGGCCTTCGTCTATTTTTTTAAAAAAAAACTGCTTACACAAGTACTACTTTTTAATTACATGTCATTTTGTAATAGGTAGAGAGTAGCACGTGTCCATACTCCAAGACTACCTATAATTGGATGACATACCTCAACAGGAGCAAAGCTATTGTTTTGAAAGTTTTATGTGCTATAGATACTTTTGAAAATACTTCTGAACACATTCTTTAATCAAAACTATATTATTACAGGAGGATATCTACTATCCCCATCCTTGGGTACAAGATCTGCTTTGGGATAGTCTATACCAGTTCACTGAGCCCCTTCTCACTCGTTGGCCCCTTAACAAGCTGGTTAGAGACAGGGCTGTACAAGTAACAATGAAGCACATTCATTATGAAGATGAGAACAGTCGATACATTACCATTGGATGTGTGCAGAAGGTAATGTGATAATACAATCAAGAACAAACAATGGAGAGCATGTATTTATTTAGGCTATACATATGACACTACTCCTAATGCAATTTACACTCAACAGGTGTTATGTATGCTTGCTTGTTGGGCTGAAGATCCAAATGGGGATTATTTCAAGAAGCATCTTTCCAGGATCCCAGATTACATATGGGTTGCTGAAGATGGAATCAAGATGCAGGTTACTGCAAATTTCCTTACTAAATCTCTTTCTAGAGTTAGTTGTATAAATATATGCATTAAAGAACGCATTGCTGATTTTGATATCTGCTGTTTGTATGCAGAGTTTTGGTAGTCAAGCGTGGGATACTAGTTTTGCCATTCAAGCTCTGCTTGCAAGTAATCTTACTGATGAAATTGGACCTACACTTGCCAGAGGGCATGACTTCATAAAGAAATCTCAGGTTTTACCTTCTATTCTGAAAGCATATCTCCACCATAATAGTCAAATATACATTTTTCTTTTAAAAAGAATAAATAATAATTATTACATTTCCACTTAAAATTGTAAAGGTCAAAGACAATCCTTCTGGAGACTTCAAAAGCATGTTTCGCCACATTTCTAAAGGATCATGGACTTTCTCTGATCAAGATCATGGATGGCAAGTTTCTGATTGCACTTCAGAAGGTTTGAAGGTAACTAACTAACTAACTTTGTTCAAATGTTCATATGAAGTCGAGTGTTGCATTTAGTCTGTTACTCATGAAATTCTCTTCTGCATCACAGTGCTGCCTTCTTTTCTCAATGATGCCACCAGAAATTGTTGGTGAGAAAATGGAACCTGAGCGATTCTATGATGCTGTAAATGTTATACTCTCTCTGCAGGTGATGTGAATAATTGGCATTTATAGGCTTTTGAAAGTTCAACTTATTTGAAGCTTTTTTCTCAAGTATTTCGCTGTGTTCTTATCAGTAGCTCTATTCTATGGCTAAATGCAGAGTAAAAATGGTGGTTTACCTGCTTGGGAGCCAGCTGGAGCCCAAGAGTGGTTGGAAGTAAGTATCTCAAAATATACCTGGAAATATTCCTCTGTAAAAACTTCAGAACTTATCTAGAGCTGATAAATCCACCCTTATTAACTTCTGCTTTTTCCTCAGCTGCTTAATCCCACAGAATTCATGGCCGACATTGTCATCGAACATGTGCATGTTGAGTGCACTTCCGCAGCAATCCAGGCTTTAGTTTTGTTTACGGAGTTGTACCCTGAACACAGGAAGAAAGAGATTGATATTTCCATTAAAAATGCTGCTCGGTTCCTTGAAGACGTACAAATGCCCGATGGTTCTTGGTATGCTCTAGACTGGTTCATTAGATATGTTTCAAACGTTTATCTGTTTTTATGTACATCTTTTAGAGAGATCAATGACATGATTAAGCATTTCCTAGGTATGGAGATTGGGGAGTTTGCTTTACATATGGTTCATGGTTTGCACTTGGAGGGTTGGCTGCGGCAGGCAAGACTTTTAACAACTGTCCAGCTATGCGCAAAGGTGTTAATTTTCTACTCAAAGCACAAAGAGATAATGGAGGTTGGGGAGAGAGCTATCTATCATGCCCAAACAAGGTAAAATTTTCAACACTTCTTGATCTAATCTTTTTAAAATTCCCATGCTGGATAGATTTATTTGAACAAGACTAAAAGATAAACTCTTGTTCTTGATTTCATAGGAATATGTTCCTCTAGAAGGAAACCGATCAAATTTGGTACATACTGCATGGGCCATGATGGGTCTTATTCATGCTGGACAGGTTAGTTTATGGTTTACAAATTTAGCGTTATACCTCTTATATGACTTTCTGACATATTGTGATCTTAAATTTGTGTTTGCAATAGGCTGAGAGAGACCCAACACCCCTTCACCGCGCAGCAAAGCTGATAATCAATTCTCAAATGGAAGATGGCGATTTTCCTCAACAGGTATCTCTCTTTGGCATTGCTTCAAATAATCTTTTTCCTTTTTGTTTTTCCTGAACTCATACTTTTAAAAATACTTTTAAATAAAAATGATAATATACATGAAAATGGAATTCCTTTCTGCACTACAAAACATAGTTTAGCAAGATAAACTTTACACTCAGCATGCACAAGGCCACACAACTGTTTGAAACTCTGAATTATAGTTCAGAAAGGAAAAGGGAGGAAGGCAATCACTGGATTAAAAATAGATAATTAAATATAGATTATCCTCGAATCTCAGTTCAAAGCTTTCCTACCATTTATTACCCTTTTTATGCAGGAAATCACTGGATGTTTCAAGAGTAACTGTATGTTACACTATGCAACATACAGAAACATCTACCCATTGTGGGCTCTTGCAGAATACTGCAAGCATATTGATGTAAGAGGATACGGATTTGATGTCAGTGAGCTAACAGATTCGACGTTCATGGCACTAGACGACCTTGAAAAGGCAAATCGAAGCAGATATGGCAAGAAAAGGTGAAGATCTCGGGATTTGGGGTGATATTACGTACACCTTAATATTTGTACACTTCAATATTTTGGCTATAACTTTACTAGTATCGGAGTCGCGCGTATGATGCATTATAATTTTTTTTTTTCCTTATTTGGGCGATCGTCTGGATTTCTCAAGCTAGTTAAGTCCGGCTTGTGGGCTTCAAAAATGGACTTTTGGACTATTATCAGTAAACCCTAATCTCCCAGTTTATCTCAGAGTTTTCTCTCTGTTTGCATCGTTCTCAATCTCAATCCATTGTTTCCGTTGCTTAGTTAGTCGTTAGAATAATCTCTATTTTGTCTGGCGTCGGTTAGCATAAGAGCTTTCAGCATTTTCATGGTGTGATTTATCATCATTTCATAGTTGGTGGTAGAGGTCATGGCTGGTGTGGGTCGGTTCCTAATGAGGAAGGCCCTCACCACAATTGTAACGTATAGGAAGCAATGATTGCAGATTTCCAGAAGCAGATAGCAGAATTAACCCAACGTCTAGAGGTGCAAAACCTAGATTGTCATATGTACAATCATGACTCTGACTCCAATTTCGAGAACCCATTCACAATCATGCTTCTTTATGGGAGGAGTGAGGTGGAGACCTTAGCTTCATAGTTAATCTACTAGAATTTTCTGGTACTCTCCAAAATAATACCACTAAACCAGTTAAGCCCGAAAAATTTCATTTCTTCTCAAGTGACCCAACTTCTACTTAACTAGGGTCATGGCTACTAGGATCAAGGCTTAAAGGATTTTTAAGTAAAGTGTCACAATGATAGAAGTTATGACAAGAATAGACGATAGCGATGGGGAAGCGCAAGCACTTGGATTCTCCAAAGACTAAAGAGGAGTTTAGCAAGGAAAGCACTAGGACGGGCGATGTCAGTGTTGTAAAGTGTGACGCCCACAGATTCCGCTTGGGATTGGATGGACATCTAAAGCGTCAGGATATGCAACACAAGGTTACCTGCCCCCATTCATGACATATAAGATGTAATGTTCCTAACATGCATGTAGCATTATGCAACATTCGCAGCGGATAATTTTTTTTTCCTTAGCAATACTATGCACCAAACTTATAATATCCCAAATACTTACAACATACTTCATACATAAAGACATACTAAATAACTGAGATCACAACACTAGTCCAAAATAGTTGTGAACAAAAGAGTGCTGGAGATTGAACTCCACAAAATGCAAGTAGTAACCTAAGGCAACTACATCTAACTCGCACCGTCACTTAGTCGACCGTTTTCAGTTGGTCGATTTTTGATTCTCCTTCAGATCCTGTAACAAGATCTACCATTCGGGGGGAATGGTAGTTGGGACTACCACAGTAAGATTTGATTACAAATCTCAGCAAGTTAACGGGAAAAATCCACACAGGTTATTGATGCATGCATGGTAGTAAAAGCATGAATGCATAATCAAAGTCATAAGTAAGCATAACATAACTTGACTTATAGTATGGCATAAATGACATAACTTGAACTGAAACTCAAACTTAGCTTAACGTGACATGGCATGTACGTGAACTTGAAACATAACATGGACAAGCAACATAGCATGAAAGTGAACTTCAAACATAGCGTGAACGTGAACATATATAATTTGAACATGAACTTGAACATAGTATGAACCTGAGCATGACATAACATAAATGTGAACTTGAAACATAACATGAACGTGAACATGACATAACATGAACATGAACTTGAACATAACATGATATAGACATGAACTTGAAACATATTCTTGTCTCATGGGCACCATGATTGAGTAATCTTATCTCATGGGGTTACTATGATTAACATGAACTTGAAACTTAACATGAACGTAAACTTGAATATAACATAACGTGAAATACATGAACTTGGAATCTTTTTCAATAGACTTAATCATAAAGTGACCATATGGGTGCTACACGGGTCCCCTTGAGCCTTGTGTCCCTGCTGATTACCGCATCACAACACATGTGTCTATACCAGCTATGAGTGTGTTAATAAGTACTCCACAGTTGTTGTGGCTCCACGTATTCTACGTGTTACAATTGCTGTGTCTCACGTAGTGTATGCTCCACAGTTGTTGTGACCCCATACTTCATGCTCCACAGTTGTTGTGGCCCCATGAATTGTTTGTGCCACACTTGCTATCGACACATGTAACATAATGTGTGGTTCCATCGGCATTAGTGCCTGGTGCGCTTCGGTGACCAGCTAGTTAGGCCCCATTCGAAACCTGTTAACTGTACTTCATCAACTCAGAAAATTTCACATCTATTTAGATACTCCAGCTTGAACAAAGGAGTTCTACTAGGATATTATCTCATCCTAGCACTCAGGGTCGTGATTGACATGAGTAACTTAACTGACATAAATGACATTTCGCAACGTGGAGTGACATGAACGTGACATAAAAGACATAAGTCCTGACGTAGCGTAACCTGACATGAACGTAAGATGACAAACATGACATACTTTGAGACATAAATATAACAGAAAATATTTCATAACATGGTGTATATGTAACAAACAATATTTTATGACATGACATAACATGTAACAGACAATATTTCATAACTTGGCATAACATGTAACAGATGGCATACGTAATGTGACATACTTGCAATAGATAGTAACATGTGATAGAATATATCATGTAACAGATAAGATTTTTGTGACAGAATAATTCATGTAATAGATAAACATGTGATGGCATAGCATGGCATCTACAACAACATACGAACATAAACTGTAATTCTCTTACCCATCACACATACACAATAAACTGATAGTAAGTTAGGAGCTAACTTACCTCGATCGTCGCGTTCTACGAGAATAAGCATGAAACACGAGGAACTGTAAGAGAATATTCTAAAAGTTATGATTTTAATTACTAACAATTAGAAATGCGAAAATAGACAATTTAAAGTAAAATTACCATTTTGCCCTCTATATGTGGAAAATTGACTATTTTACCCCTAACTTAAGGATTTCTCATCCTTACTCCAAAAATTACCAAAATTTACATTCACCATGTAAATTTTGTCCTATACTCACATAACAACTCAGAAAAATTTAAAACCAATCACAACTATGAAAAACTCACAATGGCCGAAACATTCATAAACCATTTCTCTTGGTTTTGGTTGCAATTTCTTCTATCTCCAAAACCCATGATTAAACCAAAATTTTGTAACAAGGATCTTCCTATCCTAAGTTTAAAAATACACTTAAAATATCCATTAAGAAAAACTAATCATCAACACCAAACTTTTTGTAAAAAGACCCAAACTTTTTAAGAAAAAGTAAACCTTTAAATCACAAGTTTTGACCTTAATAAAAACATCTCCAAGAATTCCAAAAAAATCAAATCTTACTTCTAACATATTCATAACATCATCCTAAGATCAACTATGCTTTAAATCATCAAACAAAAGCTACCAAAAATCACAAAACAACACTTGGAGTTTTTGGTTTTAAACTTAGTCCAAAACATAAACTTTTCTCTCCACTCTTGATCCATGGCTTAAACACATGTGATCTTCAAACTAAAACATATCATGGTTTACAAATACGTTCTAAAGAAGATCCAACCATCAAACTTAAAATCACATGGCTAAAACTCAATAAAACAAGGATCTAACCCAAAAACATCAAATCTTAGGCCTAACCGAAATCCTCTTCCTAGAAAAATCATACCTTTAAAACTAATACTAAATATCTTCAAAATAACATCCTAACATGTATATAAGAGGCTTAGGATCATCATATAAAAATATCAAAACCTTTGGAATAAGATCAAACCACGAAATATTCCAAGTTTCACAAAACAAAAACTGTTTATCAACTTCCAGTTTTCAAGTTTCTAAATCTAAGGAAATCTATCATCAAAGGCTTTATTCATGCAACAAAACCTCAATGAACATTCATAAACACATGCTAACAACACTCCATAAAAGTTTCGGACCAAGATATGTCCATTAGCTTGGTCAAAAATTTCAAAACATATCATACTCTCCAGTTTCACGCCTAGAATGACATTTCCATGGTCAAAAATAATTTTGACCTACCAATGAGTATGGAATGAGACTAATAAGATATTCACGGAAACTACACTCAAAGATGAACAATTTATGTGAAGGAGTCATCATGTGCAAATACTTACAAAAGGTAAAAAATGGCCACGCAAAAAGACCCAGAAATATGCCTGAGAGAGCTCTTTTGGGATTTCTCTCTAAGAACGGGGTGAAGAAGTGATAAAATGAAATGAAATGTGCCTTACACGAATTTAGAATCCTGGAGGGGGAAGTTGTGGGCTTGAATGACTCTTGATTGGAGTTGCCTATGTGACATAAAGTGGAGAATAGGGAGAGGAATGGACTGTCTGCAGCAGCTGTGAGAGATGGAGGTTGATGGAGTGAATTTCTCCTTCACATCAGCCAATGGCTGTGGATGGTCTGCCATGTGGGGGAGGAAACTTCTCCAAGAAGTTTTGCCAAGGTGGCCAATTTCGTGGGCCTTGGTGGGCCCCAACCAAGTGGGCCTCAATTTGGGATTTAAAGGGGGTTTTGTTAGGGAATGAGATGCTATCAAGCCCAAAATCAAATTTTATTGGCCCAATCAAATTTTCAATATTTAAAAGGTTGAATAATGATTTCATAACAAGGATTTGATTAATTAATAGCATGTGGAAGTTATTTAATCAAGTGATTAAACACAATGCTAGAAATCAGGTTAGAAAGGGTTTGGAGGCCAACTTTAGGGTTTGGGGAAACCATTTAGGGTTTCACTAGAATTGAAACCTTCTTTGGTCTGGCACAATTTGGTTGATCAGATGAAACAAAACTTTGCTTAGGTGGCATGATCTCACAACTTGACTTCCTTCACAAATCCATCTAATGGTTCCTCATGGTGCCAAGTGTCTAATACTATTCACTATGTGCGGCTAATTTATTGCCAAGTGTCCAAATAAAACTCCTCCAACCTAATTTGGATATTTTACATGTGATTTTGAAAACACTGTACTGGGTGCGCTTATCGAGGTTACTATTCACTCCAAAAAAAGACATAATAAACTTAGTACTGAAAAATTCTAAATATTCATATTAACCTATAGTGAAAATCGTTTACCGAAATTCAACCCCGAAGTACTCCTAAAAATAATTTCACAATTTCCAATAGACGTTTCGTCCGGAATTATGAAAATAGGCTATTGCGCCATAAAATCTTAAATAATCTACTGAGTCTAATGGCGTAGACCATAACGCATTCTAAGACTTCTAACTACCTCAAATAATTAAACTCATAAATCTAGCACTATAGTGAGTGATAACACTGATTATGATGACAGATTAAAACCTGAGCAATTGGTTGATTCGTAAAAACTTATGGGGTTTTCACGAGATTCTTAAAGTCAATAGAAATTCCACTAATGAATTTCTAACTGGCTGTTACATAACGCCCGTCCTTATAGTGGGACTTGACACCGAAATTACTGACTCTTTTAAAACTTTTTTCCTTTCATTCCAAGGATAGGAAAGAATTCTATGTTTAAAGTTAATACATGTTTTGTATATTAAAAAAGAGTTTACATTGAAAATAATTAAGTTGAATTAAAAGGCCTTTTACAAAAAGTGACTTTCATACATTACAAAAAAACAGGCCTAGGCTTCTGTCACTCTTCCCTTGGGCCATGTTTGTTCGGACACTTCTTACTTATTTTGTTCTTGAGAGGTGAAGGGACATATATAAAAAAAAAAAAGAGTCGAATACTCAATAAGAATTACTTCATATTGTAAAAATATACTAACATAGGTTTTCATTCATGCATTTATCATTCCTTTACATACTTTACATAAAACATCACTTTCTTTGAAAACATTACAAGGTGAGATTTTTCTTTAAATATGTTTTCCTTTCTCATAAAACATTTCTCACACCTGGTACATTCATTCATAGAGAAACTAAATCATTCATAACATTCAATTAATCTTTTCACTTTACCTCTGGCCGGTACACACTGTTACATCCTATGTGTTGGGATTAGCGGTATTTTGGACCTGGATTCTGCCTGTGGCCACAGGTTGGGAATCTCTTTTATTCAGGGGGCAGCACTGGGTGCACTACCAGTACTACTTACCCGAAATTACAATCTGTCCAGTCCATTGGTACCATTGTTCATTCTTTCATTCATGGTCGTTATGTATTTTCATACATTAAAACATTCATTCATTTCCTTTCCTTTCCTTTCATTCATTCCTTTTTATCCTTTCCTTTTCATTCCTTTCATTCATCAGTCCATTTCATTTCATTAACATTATTTAAAAGCATAAGCATAAACTTTATTAGTAAACATCCTTTCATAGCATTAATTAAACATTCTTTCATAGCATCATTTAAATACTTTCATCACATCATTTAAGCTTCATTTAAAAGCATAAAGCGTAAACCTCAACATTTCATATCATGGGAAATAAAGACAATAACTACTACATATTATATTCATTCACATGCATACACCTATTACTTTGGGTGTCTAAAGAGGGGCTACCAAAGAAGGTCATTACATAAATATACCTTTAAACATTAATACTTAGCATACTTTCATAAAACATCATTTCATTCTCTTTCATTACATAAAGGAACATTTTTCATAAAAAACTTTTCATTTTCATTTCATATAACTTAGAAAACTCTATAAGAGTATGAACATAATACTTACTTGGACTCCATGCTATATTCATTTCATGTAGTCCATTCATGTCGTATTAGATGGCAACCTACATGCATACATAACCTTAACATCATTCCCTTTTCAAGTGTATATGTAACTGAAACTTAGAACTTATATAATACTACCATTTACATAGACTTCCTTCACTTAGACATACTCTATCCTCCAAGTCCATCCTCTATGTTTTCCTTTATCACTCTTCTCTAAATTCTCAAACTCATAGCTTGGGACCTACTTGAGGTCACCTTTCCAACACATAGCATTCTACTTCAAGTTCTTATCTTTAAAGCGAACCACCTTGATTCACTTTAAAAGTTGAGACACACTATCACCTTCATCACACTCTTCCTACCAAACCATCAATTTCAATGCATAACTTGAACTAACCAAGTTATACATCTCAATCCTAAGTCAAAACATATATCTCTTCATCCATTTATGCATAATCTAATCAGCACTTCATCATAATCCAAATCAAGCATAATACACAACTTTAAACAACCTTTGAGACTTAAGCATCGTGTACTCATGCTTAGGACAGACTATCCATTACATATGGTAAATTTGTCCGGCACATGAGTCCAACCAATTTACACATGTACCCTACCCTTTTATCACCTAAGATCAACATATAGCTCACTAAACATCCGCTTGTTTGAACAAGCTTCATACACACCAACACTAACTTCCAACTCAAACCAAATCAACATAACACTTCATACAACACGTCAAACTACACAACTTATCCCAACGCTTCACACGACATACACAACATACAACCACATCGCCCACTACACAACATCCCATCATGTCACATAAAATCCAACCACTCCACAAAATTCCATGGGGATCCATTTCTAATCTCGTCACTTCATACGACGCATAACCACAACACGAACTTCACATTTATTCTCGTCATTTCATAACATATGGGGCTGAGGGAGAGGCCGAGGAGGAGGGGTTGGTTGGCCGGCGAGGCTCAACTGCGTGCTTGTGGGTAGCTCACAGTGGTGCGCGGCTATTACGAAGAGAGAAAGCTACGGGGGTGAGCTGGGGAGATGAGATCGGGGAGGGAAGGGGCGACGGCGTAGGGAAAAAGGGAGAGAGAGGATCAGAGGTGGAGGGTCACTGACGTGAGGCATGGTTGGCGGTGGCACTGGCGATGTGCGGCGCGGTGGAAGTGAGGGAGAAGAGAGTGTCACGAGGAGGGGTCCCTAATCTAGATCCAATAGTGGAGATTAAACACTTCGAAATAGGAGAGAAGGACATAAAGAAAATATAAAGGAAAAGGAATTAGACTAAATGTAAAAATACAACTTTTAATATATTGATCCCAAAAATAATAATTTTCATCATAATATAAAATGATGAGTTTAATAAATATTTCTAAGAAAAATAAAAGCATCTAAATAAATAGAGTTTTTAACATAAAATTAAATAACAAATATTAAGTAATATTCTTAAAGAACTAAAATCATTTAAATAAAATGATTTGCTAAACTATATTATTTTCAAGGCACCAAAATATAAAGAGACTTACTTTAAAAATTAGGGTTGATTCAATAATACTAAAAACACCCCATTTAAAATAATTTTGTACATTTAAAATCTTTCGAAGACTTTAGAATACTAGTCTCCATTTAAAAATTATCTACTAAATTTAAAATACAATTTCAAGATTTGGAACACAAAGACGAGACTCGTGACCAATCTAAAGAAAAATAAGCGGTTGGTCACAAGTGTGGCCTCTAACTCTCAACATGTTAGGGGAAATAGCTTTGAAGACGCAATCATTGACTTTACAAGTGAAACAACCAGTTAGAAATTTAATGGTGAGATTTCTATAGGCTTTAGGAACCTCTTGAAAACTCAATAAGTTTTGACGGATTGACCAATCACATTTTTTTTTTTTTTTATCAAAGAGTGAGAAATCACCTGTCCAATAGTGATCCCCACCCAATTTTATTAATAATCCCTCACTTGTGGCGGAGGAATACCGTGATAACAAACATATATACTCGGGCTTTACAATAATAAGAAAGACTAATTAAGCCCCAAGCACCAGACACCAACTCAAAACTCAAACAAAAAACTAAAAAGTGAACAAAACCAAAATAAAACACTAAAGGAATATTATGAAAATAAGAGAACTGACACTCAATCCTAAATACAACCACACTACTTGAGATAAGCCAATCCTCATGAATCAGTTCTAAGAATACCTCTTAATAGATGAGGAACATCCGTCTGCCCTAACCACTCATGGGAGACCCCATTACTACCCAATCGAGCCAAAAAATCTGCAGCCTTATTACCTTCCCTATAAATATGCTTAATAGAGAAATTCATCTCTGCCAACATATTCATAATATCTTCCCAAAAATCCTCTAAGTACCAGAAAGTACATCTTCTGTCATGAACCCAATTAACAACCCAAAGCGAGTCCATTTCAATATTTATATCATTAAGCCCCAATCTTTTACAATGTTCAATCCCTCTTCTCAAGGCAATAACTTCCGCAAGATTATTACTACCACTCCCAATGGATTCAGCAAATGCAAAAACCATCTTCCCAAACTCATTTCTTACTACTCCTCCGGCACCCAAAATACCAGGATTATTAATACTACTTCCGTCCACATTCAGTTTAAACCAATCTTTCTTCGGCCTCTCCCATCTTACTGCCATTGAAACCCCTCTTTTTTTAAAATTAATAGAAAGATTCAAAGATTTCAATATCTGTACATCCTTTTCCACAAGCTGGGAATCCTTGTGAATCTTAATACCCACCCAATTAATCCAATACTTTATCAATCTTCATAAAACTTGAACCTTCTCCTTCCTACCTTCCATTCGCGCTGTACATCGCCATTTCCATAAATTCCATGTGATGATGACAGGAATAACTCCCATTAGAATACTTAACTGAGAGGACTTTGATGCTCTTCGGAACCAGGCCTTAACAGTTGCCCTCCAAGACCAGTTCGGAACAAACGGAATACCCAAAGTATTAGAACTAAACTTCCATATAGCCTTAGCAATATTACCACTATATAACACATGATTAATATCCTCAATGGCACCGTCCCGACAACATTCACATTTCGAAACTAAAGGCACACCAATTCTCCTTATACGATCATCCACTGCAAGGCATGAGTTTAAGGCCTTCCACATAAGCACAGAAAACTTCTTAGGTAAAGCTGAATTCCAAATCCAATCCGACCATTGACAATTAGGATTACGAATCCGAACAAAAGACCAGGCAATTCTAGTCGTGAAAGACCCATCCAAATTTTCCAACCAAATAAGCTGATCCTTACCAGTCCTCCTACTACTAACTTCATTGACTATATCCTCCATTTTCTCAGGCCCTAATAGCTGCTCATGTTGCTCCATATCCCAATTGTTATTAATCATACAATCTTTCACCTTCAATTCCGGATCACCCACCATCTGATACTGCTCCATTAGAGGTCCAGAATTTAGCCAATTGTCTCTCCAGAATGACATGTTCCCCTCCCTAATCTTCCACCTGGAACGTGAAAGTACAACAGGAATTTCTTTTACAATTGCTTTCCAAAACCTAGTGCCTCTAGATGGATTAAGCTCAAGCGGATGCTGACCATGCAAGTATTTAGCACAAAAAAATCTTTTCCATAAAGAATCTGAACTTAACAAATTCCAGGCAAAATTAAGATGCAATGATCTTTGCACATCAACAAAACTTCTCAAACCAACCCCTCCTTCATCAACAGTTTGCATAATCTATCCCATTTAATCCATTTCCTCTTGGGACTCCCATTAAATGAGCCCCAAAAAAAGTGCTAAATAATTTATTAAACTGAAGCAACACTAATTTCGGAACCTGCATCACAGATAACAAGTGAATTGGCATACTCGACAACACATGCTTTAATAAAATGACTATCGCCCCTGTGGAGAGAAAACTCACCTTCCAACCTTCAATCTTCTTTCGAATTTTTTGAATAACATCCTGAAAATGAATTAACTTCAATCTACTAGAAACAATAGGCACCCCTAAGTACTTGACCGGGAACACCCCTTCCGTGAACTCAATAAAAGGTGTCTACGTCTAACAGAATTAACCAATTACATAGGTTTTAATCTGTCAGCATAAAACCTATGGTGCCAGAATGGCGATTTTATTTATTTTAGATAGTTAGAAGTGTCAGAATATAATATGGTCTGCTCCATTAGACTTAGAAGAATATTTAAGATTTTATGGCGTAATAATATCTTTTTCAGTTTTCAGACGAAACGTTTGTTTGAAAACGTATTTTATTTATTTCAAGGTACTTTAGGGTTGAGTTTTGATAAATGAATTGCACAGTTAGGTTAGTGTGTATATTTAGGATTTTGTAGTGCAAAGTTTATTTTTTACTTTCCCAGAGTGAATAATAACCTCAATAGTAGCACCAAGTGCAGTGTTTTCAAAATCACAGTGTGAAATATCCAAATTAGGTAAGAGATCTTAGCCACACTTAGTGAATATTATTGGACACTTGACACTAAGAGGAACTGTGAGATGGATTGTGAAGGAAATCAAGGTGTGAGATCATGCCACCTAAGCCAAATCCTATTACATCCAACTATCCAAATTGTGCCAAACCAAAGAAGTGAAACCCTAACTCGTTGGAATCCAATTGAAATCCTAAAAGGTTGGTTGAAACCGAAACCCTAAACGGTTTCCCCAAACCCTAAAGTTAGCATCCAAACCCTATATGATCCAATTTCTAGCATTGTGTTTAATCACTTGATTAAATCACTTCTACATGCTATTAATTCATCAAATTCATGTTATAAGATCATTATCCAACCCTTTAAACCTTGAGAATTTGATTGAGCTAATAAAAACTAGATTTGGGCTTGATAGCATCTCAAACCCTAACAAAACACTCTTTAAACCCCAAAATGAATCCAACTTATTTAAGGCCCATTAAGGTTCACGAATTTTTGCCACCTTGGCAACGATTCTTGAGGAAGTTTCCACCCACCCATGGTAGGCCAACCTCTGCCCATAACAACCCCAAAGTCATGCATAATGTGAAGGCCAAAGGCCACCTCACCACCACCCTTCTCTTTGAAGTTTCCTTGGTTGAAAACCACTCACTATTTGCACATTTTTGTGACCTAATCACCATCCATCAAGGTTTCAATCAAGCCCATACTTCCCTTTTCATAATTTTATTAGGTGCGCAAGTCACTCTTTCACTCACTTCATCCCTTTTCATTTCTATTCTTGGAGAGAACACTTAGAAGCTCTCTCAAGTAGTGTTTTGAGCCTTTTGGCATGCCATTTTTGAAACTCTTGTAAGTATTTTCTCAGAATAAAAAATTGTTCTTCTTTGAGTCTAGTTTCCATGGGTACCATGTTTGTTTGATTTCAGGGTCATTTGATCAGTTAAAAGTTGTTTTAACCATGGAGAGTTCAATCTAGGCGATAAACTGGATGGTGTGTTGTATTTTGGAGTTTTAAACCATATGATGCATTGTTTGAAGATCTCATTATAGTATTCGTCAGATCAAGTGTTTGATCAAAGTCAGTTGAGAAAAAAATTATGTTTTCGGCTAAGTGTTGGAGCCGAATACTTCGAGAAAGATGTTGTGATATTTGGTGACTTTTATGTGTTGATTCAAATCATGTTAGTTCTTAGTAATGTGTTATGAGCATGTTAGAATAAGTTTTTGAATTTTTGGAAGTTAGCTCGATGCATCGCTCGTGCAACTCAACTAAGATAGCCATGATCCTATATAAAAATTGGAGCACAGAAGTGATAAACACCTCATCATCGCGTCGTGGCCTAATCGACCTCGTCTAGGTGATCCTCTACTGACTTTCCACATCCTGACACATGATCTTCCATTCTAGGAGAATGGTAGTTGGGACTACTAAGTGAGATTTGATTACAAATCTCAGCAAGTTAATAATCAACTTAAACTAGCAGTATACAGAAACATGCATGACAGTAAAAAGAGATGAATGTTTACGTGAATATGAATGCGAGTGACATGGCTTGAAAAATAGCATGACGTGTGCTAATATAATTGTAAACTGGCGTGGACTGAACTGGCATGTACTGTAACTGTCATGAGCTGAAAAATGAAACTTGAATTGAACTAACATGAATTGAATATGAAACTAAACATGAACTGACTTGATCTGAACATGAAACTGAACATGAACTGAACATAAACTTGAAATCTTGTTCAATAATAAATTGATTATTTAAACACGAGCTGTGCATGCTACACAAATCCCCTTGAGCCGTGTTTCTTTGTTGGTACCGCATCACATCATATATATCTATACTAGCTGTGAGTACGTTAACATATGCATTACTCCATAACAGGTATCTGTACCCGCTATGAGTACGTATAACATGTAATTGAACTATGGTTGGCACCGCCAATGTTGGTGCTTGATTCTGCTTTAGCAATTAGTTACTTAGGTCACATTCAAAACCTGTTGACGGTACTTTGTCAATACAGAAAATTTCACACCAGATTAAACACTCAGCGTGAACAATGGAGTTCCACTAGGATAATGCCCCATCCTAACACTTGGGATCATGATAAACATAAAAGTCTATTGACTTAAAAATACTATTTTTCATAACATACTCAATGCATGTGACATGAAGGAACTGATTGTGTGACAAATGACATGACAAAACAAGATGTGACATGTACGTGTGACTATTGGCATGGCATGGCATGACATAACGTGTAATAGATAAACATGTACTTGGAAGGAAATCATGGCATGAATGGCATAACTCAACATTTATAATAAGCAAAATAAACATGAATGATGGTTTCTTTCTACCACATATACACAAATATCCTAAAAGTAAGTTATAGGCTAACTTACAGTGATTATGTGTGACGTATAAAATAACATGAAAATGCTTGAACAAAAAGTGAAGGGCCTGTATTCTATAGCATGAAGGGAATTTGAAGAAACAACTGCCTCTAATAGAGTTTGCTTGCAACAATAGCATCCAGGCCATCATTTAGATGACATCTTATGAAGCTCTATATGGAAGGAAATGCATATTCCCACTGTATTGGGAAGAAGTCGGGGATAACAAGGTGTTCAAACTGAAAGTCCTGCAGGAGATAAAAGACTAGGTTCTAATGATAAAGAAAGGATGAGAATGGTGCAAAGTCGGCAGAAGAGTTACGCCAACAATAGAAGTAGAAATCTCGACTTTGAAGTCAGTTTTAAGGAAAATTGAGTCCAAGGTACGTGGGATCGTACAAGATAATGGAAAAAATTGAGAGCGGTTGTGTATCGTTTAGATTTACCAACTGAAATCCATGGAATCCATAATGTGTTCCACGTGTCCTCTTTGAAGAAGAGGTTTGGGGATCATACTCCAACAGTCGTGGACCTCGATAGTATACCATTGTGACTGAACCTAACATATAAGGAAAAACCAATGCAAATTATTGATTGGAAAGAGAAGGACTTGCGTAATGGCAAGATTCCACTGGTCAAAGTATTGTGGCAGAATAATAATGTATAGGAAGCAACTTGGGAGAAAGAAGTTGATATGAAAGTCAAGTACCCTCATCTGTTTGGATTATAGAGTAGTTTTTGTTTGTCTGTGAAAATGACTTCGTCAAATTTTTATTAGCTATTTTTGTACGAGGTTGCATTGCATCAGATAGTTTTTGTACTTCATTTGTTTGGATATCAAATAAAGTATGTTTACCTCAGATTTGTTATGGCCCCATATATGGTTTCTTCTATGGGATTTGTTTTCTGTCATTGACTTTAACTTTTATAGCTTTCATGGTAGGAGAGAGGAAGACTGCACGAAAGACTACACTTTCTGCCTAACGAGTGAGAAAGGAGCGTCGTAGGAGGCAACTCATTGATCTAGACAGGCAAACCGCTGCCTACTGGTAGGCGATGGAGAAATGGGAGCACCATCGCACCCATGTCATGGACATAGATAGTGACAGGAAGGGTTTCAGGCGGAGGGCCCTCCCCCATAGGGTGCGATTTCTACCTTGCCACCCCTTTGACAAGGTAGAGTCAAGCAGCATTGCCAAGGAGTGCACTGCCATTCCTAAGTCTGAGACATCCGGATCATCGATGTCGTTGACACATCGAAGACATCTGCTCATGCAAGGGTATATACCTGATAGCGACGATGACGGTTGTTCAACTGGTTATCCCAACACACTTCGCCAACATGATATATGACTTCGACGATGACACACTATACTACCTACTCCAGGATACCACTACAGTTGATTCCGACTCAACTCCACTTGCATCACCCAATGATTCTACTACCAATGATGAACAATAGCCTTTGTAAGTATTATTCCTTCTTTTGTTGTGGTGTTAGTTATATTTTTATACGTGCACTCAAATTTCAAGGATAATTTTTTTTTTTAGGAGGGGAGATATAATGACTCAAAAGAAATTCGATAGATAAATTTCTTTAGACCTTAGAAACAACCTGAAATCTTGAAAGGATTTCACGAATCGAGTGATTGATTAGGTTTTAGTCCGTTAGCGTAGTCAGATCCCAATCCACTATGGTGATGGAGTTGCCTTTATATTTAATTAAGGCACTTAGAAATATTTTAAAAAATGAATTGCACCATTAGACTTGTATAAATATTTAGCATTTTATCGTGCAATAAAAAGTTTCGAGTTTGTCGGGTGAATAACAACCCTTTGGGAGAGCGTCACATGACAATTATTCAAACTTATGTCAAATCGCCATGTAGCATGTCCAAATACCCATAGGACATCTAGAATATGTTTTACTTGGACACATGGCACAATCCAAGCCATCCACTTCAAAACCCTAGGATACTTGTCAAGAGAAGGACAAAGTGTGTAAGAGATGGAGTGGGATACTTGTCATCATGTTCTCTTACACCAATCACTATTCTATCTAACCAAATACCATTTCGTCAACTAAAATAGGGTTTCAGCCCTAATGAAACTCCAAATCCTTGAAGGCCAACTGAAACCTAAATCCCCTTGGAGAAGCCAAAACCCTAAGTGGTTTCAAAACCCTAAATAGACTTGGTTTGTAGCTAAGTGTTTACTCACTTGGTTTAGTTCATTCCACAAGCATCCAACCACTCAAGTACACACTCTTACACCTTTATCCACTTTCTTACATCTTGGTAATAATATTTGACCAAGAAAATTTTGATTGGGACCAAACCTGTATCTAACTATACCCCAAATAAACACCATAAAGTTAGCCCCATTTTAGTCCCTCCGAAACAACCCCTTTGCCCAAGATTTTTCAACAAGTTTCCTCCTCCTTATAAGGCCATACCATGTCTGTCATGCCACCTCATAATCAGCCCCAAATAGTGCCTTGATGACAAGTTAAACAAGCCCACTCAACCTTACCCACTCAGCCAGCAGTAGCAAAAAAACAACCCCATTCCCTTCAACTTTTGTAATGACCCAGCCCAATATTTCTAAGGTTGGAATATAGATAATCTTATTGGGCCTAAGTTAGGTTTAATGGACCATTTTAAATAAACTGATCGGCTATTATGAACAATTATTAGGTACTCCGGGAGTATGGATGATGTGTTACTCTCATCCAATCAAAGGATGACATGCCATTAAATTGCTTACATAAGTACTACTTTTCAATTACATGTCATTTTGTAATAGGTAGAGAGTACCACGTGTCCATACTCCAAGACTACCTATAATTGGATGACATAACTCAAGAGGAGCAGAGCTCTTGTTTCGAAAGTTTTATGTGCTATGGATACTTTTGAAAATACTTCTGAACACATTCTTTAATCAAAACTATATTATTACAAGAGGATATCTAGTATCCCCATCCATGGGTACAAGATCTGTTTTGGGATAGTCTATACCTGTTCACTGAGCCCCTTCTCACTCGTTGGCCCCTTAACAAGCTTGTTAGAGACAGGGCTCTTCAAGTAACAATGAAGCACATTCATTATGAAGATGAGAACAGTCGATACATTACCATTGGATGTGTGGAAAAGGTAATGTCATTATACAATCAACAACAAACAATGGAGAGCATCTATCTATTTAGGCTATACATATGACACTACTCCTGATGCAATTTACACTCAACAGGTGTTATGTATGCTTGCTTGTTGGGATGAAGATCCAAATGGGGATTATTTCAAGAAGCATCTTGCCAGTGTAAATTGTAAATGGGGATCCCAGATGACTTCATAAAGAAATCTCAGCTGGAGCCCAAGAGTGATTGGAATTAAGTATCTCAAAATATACCTGGAAATATTCCTCTGTCAAAACTTTAGAACTTATCTAGAGCTGAAAAATCCACCCTTATTAATTTCTCCTTTTTCCTCATCAGCTGCTTAATCCCACAGAATTCGTGGCCAACATTGTCATTGAACATGTGCATGTTAAGTGCACTTCCGCAGCAATCCAGGCTTTAGTTTTGTTTATGAAGTTGTACACTGAACACATGACGAAAGAGATTGATAATTCCATTATAAATGCTGCTCGGTTCCTTGAAGACATACAAATGCCCGATGGTTCTTGGTATGCTCCTAGACTGGTTCATTAGATATGTTTCAAACATTTATCTGTTTTTATGTACATCTTTTAGAGAGATCAATGACATGATTAAGCGCATTTCCTTGGTATGGAGATTGGGAAGTTTGCTTTACATATGGTTCATGGTTTGCACTTGGAGGGTTGGCTGTGGCAGACAAGACTTTTAACAACTGTCCAGCTATGCACAAAGGCGTTGATTTTCTACTCAAAGCACAAAGAGATAATGGCGGTTGGGAAGAGAGCTATCTATCATGCCCAAACAAGGTAAAATTTTCAACACTTCTTGATCTAATCTTTTTAAAATTCCCATGCTGGATAGATTTATTTGAACAGGACTAAAAGATAAACTCTTGTTCTTGATTTCATTGGAATATGTTCCTCTAGAAGGAAACCGATCAAATTTGGTACATACTGCATAGGCCATGATGGGTCCTATTCATGCTGGATAGGTTAGTTTATGGTTTACAAATTTAGCGTTATACCTCTCATGTGATGTTATACATGACTTTCTAACATATTGTGTAACACCCCGATCCAGAAGGTCCAGAGAGTTAGCTCATGTAACCTAAATCCAATTTCCATAACATATTTAAATACTCCAAAATTCCCAAAACGTACAAATCCATTTATTCAAATTCCGAAAATCGTAAACCTACTAAAAAGACTCTCCAATAAACTTGTACCCTCAGGCACTTATTCCACTACGATCATCGCATCTTGCTAAAACTTCCTACTCTTGTTCTCTAACTGAACCATCAAAATTATCTGAAAAATATTTGGAGATAAAGGGTGAGTTATCAACAACTCAATAAGCAGAGAACATATGCCAGTACGTAAACATGAGCATTTTCACAGAGTTCAGAATGCAGAAACAAAACATTTTAGTTTCAATATGCAAATCTCAAAAAAATACATATTATCAGAAAATCAGAGCGACATTTCAAACATTCCATATTTAGAAACCAACTTTTCATATTCAAAGACTCATTTGGTACAACATGACTGAACATTTTCATCTTATCATATCATATCAAAGCATCATACCAGAACAAAAGCCATGTTTAGCCCCCATGATAGGATTGTGCATTCTGCAGAAAGCCAAGCAGAACATAAATCACCATGTTATCAAAGCAATTGCACTCAAAGCAGAGAACCACTATTATATCTCATGGCGGGCCAGAGGTCACTATTATCTCCCGTGATAGGGCTAGAGGTCACTATTATATCCCATGACAGGGCTAGAGGTCACTATTGTATCCCGTGATAGGGCCAGAGGTCACTATTATATCTCATGACTGGGCCAGAGGTCACTATTATATCCCATGATAAGTCCACATATCGGAGCAAAACAGATCAGAATCACCATATCAGAATCAGGATCAGAGTCAGAACATAATCAAAAAGTCATGTCAAAGGTTTTTCAGATGCCACATCATATCAAAACAGAGTACTGAAATTCAGATCATTTCACATTTTCCAAAACAGGTTCAAAACATCTTCACGTCACATGCAAATTTATCAAATTTTCATATTCGCTCATTTTTCTCAGTTCAATAACAGAATACTAAAAATAAGTTCATGTCTACACCAGTCATGCCAGAACATTACCTTATTCTTATACAGAATTTCATGAGTAATGCAGAATAAATAACTGAGGCCGTTTCAAATTTCTTTTCATAACAAAACATGCATATTTTTCAAAAATCAACCTCTGTAACGCCCCGGTCCCGAAGGGATCGAAGAGTTACTCCCTATAACTTAAACCTCACAATTCATCAATATATTTATAGACTCCAAAATATAACGTCATCAGAATACTACAAAATCTCTTAATAAAATCTGTCACTTCTCAAAAATCTTCTATGAGTAATCCACTATACTTAAATAATTATCTTACCGATGCTCCATAATCCTGATCCTTAGCTGAACTATTCAAAATCATCTGAAAAATATATGGAGATAAGGGGTGAGTTATCAAAAACTCAGTAAGCAGAGGACAATTACTAGTGTGTAAACATGAGCATTTTCATAGAGTTCAGAATGGATAAACAAAACATTTCAGTATCAATATGCAAATCTTAAAAATACATATTATCATAAAATCAGAGTGACTTTTCAAACATTTCATATTCGGAAACCAACTTTTCATATTCAAAGAATCCTTTGGTACAACATAACTGAACATTTTCATCTTATCATAACATATCAGAACATAGACCATGTTTAACACCCGTGATAGGGTTGTGCATCCTGCGAAAAGTCAAGCAAAACATAAATCACCAAGAATATCAAAGCGATTGCACTCAAAACAGAAATCCACTATTATATCTTGTGGTAGGGCCAGAGGTCACTATTATATCCCGTGACAGGGCCAGAGGTCACTATTATATCCCATGACAGGGTCAGAGGTCACTATTATATCCCGTGACAGGGCCAGAGGTCACTATTGTATCTCGTGACAAGGCCAGAGGTCACTATTGTATCCCATGACAGGGCTAGAGGTCACTATTATATCCCTTGACACGGCCAGAGGTCATTATTATATCTCGTGACAGGGCCAGAGGTCACTATTATATCCCGTGACAAGGCCACATATCAGACCAAAACAGAATCAGAATCCCCATATCAAAATCAGAATCAGAGTCAAGAAAGAATCAGAAAGTCATGCCAAATGTTTTTCAAGTGCCACATCTTATCAACACAGAGTACTGAACAAAATCATATCACAAAAACATAACTTATACACAAAATTTCATATTCGCTCCCTTTTTCAAAGTTCAGAAACAGAATGTCAAAAATAAGCTCATGTCTACACCAGTCATGACAGAAAATAGTTTTTTCTTAAACAGAATCTCATGAATAATGCAGAACAAATAACTAAGATAGTTCAAATTTCTTTTCTTAACCAAATATGTATATTTTCCAAAAAAGTCAACCTCAGCTCGTTTTATTTTAATGCAAAGTTTAGCATAGGAACCTCGCTTACCTGGACTTCTTAGCTTATCATAAATTCTCCACAGCCGTACTGAACGAAAATCAATCTTCACCTATAAAATAATCATGTATCTTCCATAAATAACCAATCTACGAATTTCAATATCTAAACCTGAAATACCTATTTTAATACTCCAAAACCTACAATTTCTCTTAACTCTAAAATACATTCACTTTCTAAATTCATCATTTTTCCACTTAATAACTATAGTAACTAATATAATTATGTACTATAATGTGAGACAAAAAAAAAAAAAAAAAAAACTTGTATAGAATACCAAAATATTTATTGAAGACGACGTAGCCTTATGGAAAGACATGTCCTACCGAAAACACTTATTCATTAAAGACTTGGCTAAAAGGGTAGAACTGTAATTATAACTCGAGATATTTACTAAACCTGCGGAAGTTTACGAAAACGAAACCCAACAAAAAAAAAGAATGAAAAACTGATGAGAACAAACACATGCAACGGAGACGCCATACTCACCGAGAGTGGAGGAGCAACGCAAGGACTGGGAGGTGGTGGAGATTACGTCGGCGAGGTGGTGGCTAAACACTGAGAGAGAGAGAGAGAGAGAGAGAGAGAGAGAGTCAACTGTGAAGGAGAGAGAGACAGAGATAGGTTACGGGATGAGCAAGCCGAGCGTGAGAGAGAAAACAGAGAGGGAGATTACCGTGTGGCGGAGGTGGCGTGAGATGGACCTGGGGTGACGGAACTCTTCGCCGGCGGTTTCTGGGGCTACAACATGAAGGAGCTCTCGGTAGGCAGTTGTTGCAATGGCTCACGGTAAGGGGAACACATCCTCTGTTTCGGGAGTGAGGAACATTGGTTTTTGCGGGATGGTTATTGGTGGCTACCCTAGTGGGTTCACGTCTGGGTCACGGTAGTGGCTTATCGCAGCATTGTGGAGGAGCATGCAGCGACTTGACCTCCTTGGGAAGCTGCAGTTCCCGTGTGATGGTTGAGTAAAATCGTGAAAGTGCAGACTGGTTTTTGGCCATGCATGGGTGAGTCTCTTGCCATGCGATCTGTGGACTCGGCGTCTCACGTGGCGCTACCCGTGGTGATGCTCTACCTTTGCTAGTCGTGGGTGGTGCACTGCATAAGTGCACAGTGGCGGGCAGAGGACTGTGATACGAGGGCTTGGGGAGTGCTAAGCGGCAGTGCTACAGTGCACAATCTAGGCGTGGCTTTCCTTCGGTCCGTACGTCAAAGTACAGAGGCGAAAGGCTGAAAGGGTCATGGCGGCTTACGGAGGTGCAAAGATGACTCCGTGTGTGGCTGTGTTAGCAAGTAACGGGAGGCAACGACAGCATGGAGGTTGGGGAGGGTGGCGGCTTCAGTGCACGAGAGAGATGGGGAAGGAGACGGCAACACTTTCTTCAGTTTTTTTCATGCACGAAGGGTTAAATATAAGCCAACGAAAAACAACACAAACCCTAGAGAAGTGAGGGAGACGTGCGTGTGCATGGAGTGGAATCCTAAGTTCCCACGGGCTTGAGCTTCTGGCCCATTTCAAAAACATTTGGGTCCAAGTATGGTAGTAAAAAAAAAATGACTCTTTTCTAAGTTTTGGGCCTTAAACCAAAACTCTACAATATTCCAACTTGTCTATTGAAAAAATATTTATCGGCCCGTATAAATATTCGACAAATCAACTAGCTTTCCATACGCATAAATCCAGAAATTTTAGAAAGCAGCTTGGTGTTGATCTTGGGTGTTACAACCTCAGCCCATTTTATTTTTATGCAAAGTCTAGTATAGAAACCTCGCTTACCTAAACTTCTTAACTTTTCAGAATTTCTCCACAGCAGTACTGAACAAAAATCAATCGTCACCTATAAAATAATCACGTAATTCTCGTGAATTTTCAATCAATCACATATTTCGGTATTTAAGCCTAAGATTATAAAATAACTTATTTGAATTCCTCAAAACCTAAAATTTCTCTTAACTCTAAAATACAATCACTTTCTAAATTCATTCGTGTCCACTTAATAACTCGGACTAAATCATTAAATCCTAACTTATTTACTAGTGTATTCAAACTACAGAATTGAATACTAGATCATATAATTATCCCAAAATATTTTAAATTAAACAACAACCAAAATTAAATAACTAGATCATATCTAAAGTGTTCAAAAATAAATATGGTTTACTTTGGAAGCAATCTTTACTTAATAACAATCTAAATTGCTTAAAAGATTTATGTAAACATAAATAAAATAGAGTCCACTAATACATATTAAAAGTTTAAAACACACTAACACAGCTTGTACTCAAAGGGTAATAATGTAACTTCATCTCAATTAATATATACTTGACCAACAATACCCAACAATATGGTAAGCTTCAGTAGAATATTTGTTATTTGAAAACATGCTCATAATACATGAAGTAAGGTTTACGGTGCAGAGGCTCACTGTGAGGGAAGGTAACGTGCGACAGCGCAGGGAGCTGGCTGAGGTCAGCGGTGGTGAGTGCGGCGATAGGGCACTGGGTGAGAGAGTGAGAGAGAGGGAGATAATGTGAGAGAAGAAGAGACAACAGCTTACGGCTTAAGGTGAGTAGTTGGGACGATGGGTGGCGACGTCCATCGTTGGCAATGTTTGAAAATATTCTGAGGAGCACAAACAAAGGCCCATGCGGTGGAGGTGTGGAGGAAATGGGGCATTCGGCGTGGAAGTGGCTTGCTCTGTTTTTGGGAGTAAAAAACAGGGGCTTCATTGGTGTGGAAGTGGTATGGCTTTACGGCTGTCGTGTGGTGCAACCTTGGTTGAAGGGAAGGATGCACCGCAGTGACTAGGTGGTGCGACTGGCTGGCCCGTGGCCGAGCTAGGGGTGTTGAGCTATTGAGCTTCGCGCGGGAAGGATGTTTTCGATGGCAAATGAATGTTGTTGCTGTTCTTCCACGGTGGTTGAACATGGAGGCTTTTTACCTTGCACGGTGACTGCGAGGGAGGAGACTAAGACGTGGTGGTGGTGGTTATGTTGTGATATAGTCTGAGTATGGGCTGGGCAGTGTTAAAACACGGTGGTTTCCATGTAGCAGGAGATTTGGTTCGTGCATTTCTGGCTAGGGTGCAAGGCAACTTGCCGTTTGTGGGACTTGGTGGCTATGGAAGAAGAACCAAAATATCAGAGGGTGGATACTGGGTTGTGTGCATGACTTTGGTGCTGCCTGAACATGGAGGCGTGGGAGAGCTAATCGTGCGGCAGCCCTAGCTTTGGGGAAGGAGACGGCAACCCTATTGTGACGTCCCGTACTCCTCGGACTCAGTCTGGCAAAACCAATAATTCACAGTAAAATGAGTTAGTGTAAAAATACATTTAAATCACGAAAGTTATTTAGAAAAATACTTACAGCGCTATATAATAATTTCGAATGATCACGGAGCTGCAAAAAGTGACAACACAGCAACAGAACAGTGCCAAATGCACTATGGCCGTGGGTCTCAAAAACTCACTTTTGAACGGGTACAAATGAAGACTCGAGATTGATAGGGAAGGGCTTAGGGATATCGGTGAAGCCAATGGTGGTGGTTGTTGGCCATGGGTGGCGGCGTAAATGGTGGTTGAAGGCCAAAATGCTCAAATCGGAGATGGAGATAGATGGGCTTCATCGGTGGCAGATCGGAGCCAAGGATGGGTGCATTAGGTAGCTGGGAGGATGTAAGGCCCAGTGTATATGAGGCCCGAACCGTGAGCAAGGCCCAGCCTTTTCTTGGAGAGCATTGAAATGGCGCCGTTTTGGGTAAGTGTTTTCTCCTTCATCAGCTTCCTTCCCGACTGCATCTCCCCCTTTTTCTCTTTCGGTTTCTCTATTTCTTTTTTCTCGTTTCCAACCGTTTCTCTCTCACACGTTACCCACTTCCCTTCTTGTTTCCATCTCTTGTTTTCGTTAGTTCGGTTTTCGTGAGTTCGAATCACATGCTCTAAATTTCCTCCATTTTTCCTTTCCCTCAAAATCGGTTCTCACTCTATCGCATCCTTCCAGTTCTGCAGATTAATGTGCCTTTCTCTCTCGCATCCTTCTATTTCTGCAGTGGGTGTTCTCTCTTCAGACTCGGCTCTTCTCTCCCACTTGCGTAGTGTTTCGTCTTCAGGTATATATCTCCCTCTCTCTCTCTCTCATTCATTTTACATCTTGATTCCGAAATTCAAGGCCCTCATTGTTGGCACTCTCTCTTTCTCTCCAATGCAGTTTTTCTTTTGTTTGCTGTGTAATTGTTGTGCTGCTTGATCATTAATCCTTGAAGCCTTGTAACCATCGAAGCCACCACCGGAGACACTTTTATTCGCCGGTAACCCATTCTTTATCTCTGTTTCTCTTGCCCGCACACACACATTCACCTCAATTAATTCATTTCACTCCAATGAAATTTCTAGGTCATGTTTTCATATAGTGTAGTCTATGGGTTTTTCTTTGGGCATTGTTTTTTTTGTTAAGCGAACACCATGTGTTGGAATGTTTTGAGTTTCGAATTATTTGGGTTGGATGTGCAGTAAACCAAATGGATACTCAGAGTTGAGTAGGTGTTGTTTTTGTACTGTTCGGGTTTTTATACGACCGTTGAAGTAGAGGTTAATTTATTAGGAGTAATATTATGGTTGTTTTGGTTGAGTTGTAGGTGATTGCTTGGAGTTAGGGGCCATTGAAGTGGGATTGATATTTTATTATTTGTATTTGACGTTGACTTTGGTGGGTGTTTAGGATAATATCAAAGATTAGTACATGGTACCTTGGGTTGAAATGCGGGCTGTCCAATTTACTATATGGTTGTCTTAGTGGGTTGTTTTTGTTATTATATGGTTTGGGATTATGGGTTTTAATTATTAGATGGAGGTTATGCCAACTGTCATTTAATACTCAGTGTATATATTTTGTTTCTATCAATAGGTGATGAGATTTTTAACGGTCGAATTCAAGACATAAATAATACGCTGCAGGAGTCAGCTAAGCGAGGTTCCTATGCTAGGCTTTACACGAATTATTAAGACTGAGGTTGAGTTTCTGAAAATTTTGCATATTTTGTGATGAAATGAGAACTTGGGAAAACAAAACCAACCTCAGTTGTTTATTTGCATACACATGAAATCTGTGTGGAAAAGGAAAATTATTTTCTAATATGCATTGTGTAGACATGAGCAAAATTTTGTTATGATGTCTCTGAAATCTGAAAAAGAGCGATATTTGAGAATTTTGAAATTTGTGCATTTATTTAGAAAGATGCTTCGACTTTCGTTTTCAATATGTAAGAATGACCTAGTTATGTTCTGGTATTATGTTCTGTTTTGATATGGCATTTGAAAACCTTTGGCATGGTGGACTGATTTTGTATCTGACTTTGTCTCTGCTCTGCTCTGTTTGGGTTGGTACCAACTTCTCTGTCTCTGAGTACACGTACTTTGGAAACAAAATGTTTTTATTGTGGTCTTTCCTGTGTGCATACTCGGGGCTCCGAGAAGAATAAGTGAAAGATTTCACCTCTGTCTCTGCTCGGTTTGGCCACAGGGATAGCACAACCCTACCACGGGAGGTGAAACATGATCTCTGCTCTGTAAGATGCTCTGTTTTGATTTGATGATGATGCTTAGTTTATGTTATGCCAAAGTACTATGGGTTTTTACTTGTCTTAAAATCATCGCTCTGTTACTTTTGAAAATATGTTCTGTTCTGCATGATAACTCTGGAAAATATTTTGTTCTGCATTCTATCTTCGTAAATGCTCATGTTTGCAAGCTAGCATATATCATCTGCTTACTGAGTTGTTGATAACTCACCCCCTATTATTATAATATTTTTCAGATGATGTGGAGAGTCTAACTAAGGACCTGGATTAGATTGGTGAGCATGATTAAGCTGAGGAGATGATGTTAAAAGAAAGAATTCTGATGTACTTTAGTTTTAATGTCTCTTAGATTTAATTATATCTTGGGTTTAAGAAAACTTATGAAATGATTAGTTTGGTTCGTTATGACTACCAGGAGATTATGGACTCTTTAGTTTATTTTGCTACGGTAATAACTTTGTGGAGTTTTCAATGCAGTTATTTAGAATACATGAGATTGAGTTTTGCCAATAAAGTTTTTGGAGTTTTATTTTAGTTGTGTTGGAAAACATGTTCTTAAGTGACGGTAGTAATTCTCTAGGCCACCCGGGTTTGGGGCGTCACACCTATTCTGGGTTTCCTTCATGCATGAAGGATGTGTATATATAGGTGATTGAACGATCAAAATAAAACCGATGAGAGAAAGTGGCGTACATGCATAAGCATAAAACGAATGTGAAACCGTGAAGAACGTGGAGTCGACGGGCTTGGGTTTTTTTTTTTAACCTAAATATCAAACCCACAAAAAAAAAAAAAAACATCATAATACACAAAAACATAGATTTTAGGCATGTAGTCTATTTTAGAAAAACACTATTTGAAGATTCAAATGGGCTTTTCGCACATAAAAATCCAAATTTTTCTGAAAACAACTAGGCACTAGACTCGGGTGTTGCATATTGTGATCTTAAGTTTGTGTTTGCAATAGGCTCAAAGAGACCCAACACCCCTTCACCGTGCAGCAAAGCTGATAATCAATTCTCAAATGGAAGATGGCGATTTTCCTCAACAGGTATCTCTCTTTGGCATTGGTTTAAATAATCTTTTTCCTTTTTGTTATTCCCGAACACATAGGTTCAAATTAGAAAAGGAAGAAGTAAAAAATACTTTTAAATGAAAATGAAAATGGACTTCGTTGTTCACTACAAAACATAGTTTGGCAAGATAAACTTTACATTTCGCATGCACAAGGCCACCCAACTGTCTGAAACTTTGAATTATAGTTCAAAAAGGAAAAGGGAGGAAGGCAATCACTGGATTGAAAAAAGATAATTAAATATAGTTTATCCTTGAATCTCAAGTTCAAAGCTTTCTACCATTTATTACCCTTCTATGCAGGAAATCACTGGATGTTTCAAGAGTAACTGTATGTTACACTATGCAACATACAGAAACATTTACCCATTGTGGGCTCTTGCAGAATATATACCGCAAGCATGTTGATGTAGGAAGATATAGATTTGATGTCAATGAGCTAAAAGATTCGACGTTGATGGCACTAGACGACCTTGAAAAGGCAGATCGGAGCAAATATGGCAAGAAAAGGTGAAGATCTCGGGATTTGGGAAGATATTATGTACACTTCAATATTTTGGCCATCACTTTGGTTACTAGTATTGGAATCGCGTGTATGACGCATTATAATTTTTTTTCCTTGATTGGGTGATCATCCAGATTTCTTAAGGTATTTAAGTCCGACTTGTGGGCTTCAAAAATGGACTTTTGGACTTTTATAAATAAACCCTATTCTCCGAGTTCATCTCAAAGTTTTCTCTCTGTTTGCATCGTTCTCAATCTCAATCCCTAGTTTCCATTGCTTAGCTAGTCGTTAGAATAATCTCTCTTTTGTCTGGCGTTAGTTAGCATAAGAGCTTTTAGCATTTTCATGGTGTGATTTATCATCATTTCATGGCTGGTGGTAGAGGTCATGGCTGGTGTGGGCCGGATCCTAATGTGGAAGGCCCTTACCACAATTGTCACGTATAAGAAGCAATGATTGCAGATTTCCAAAGGCAGATAGCAGAATTAACCCAGCGTCTAGTGGTGCAAAACCTTGAGGGTCATATGTATAATCTTGACTTTGACTCCAATTTCGAGAACCCATATCACAATCATGCTTTGTTTCAAGAGTACCGTGGTAGGGATGAGTGAGGAGGAGACCTAGGCTTCATAGTTAATCTACCAGAATCTTCTAGTAGTCTTGCCGGTTGTGGGCTCCATCGATTGGTTGCACAAGGTGGAACGAACCTTTGATGATAAGGATGTCTCAAATCGTATGAAGGTGAAATTTGTCACCATCAAGTTAGATATATTTTAGACGCATACAATGCATGCACGTTGAGGTATCTTCAGTTATAAATTTCTTGGATTTCTTGGGAAAGTTTTTAATTAGTCATTCATTCACATTAGAAATATATATACCAGGGAATGACCCCGGGTGCGTTAGTTACGAGGTACACCTGACATAATGATTTAAATAAAAAAAAGTGAAAAAGTCAGTAGCTTATTTGTCTAGGAAAAAAAATACAAGGTTAAAGAAAAAAAAATCAAGATTAAAAAAAAAAAATAACTTCAGCAAAGTATGAGCATTGGTCTACACTCATATTAGATTATTTTTTTATTTTAAAAAATTAAAACAAAAAGAAAGGAAAATGAGTACACTGTCAGAACAAAAAGTTCATGAAAAAGAGACGTCAATTCATGTGCGTCGCGGGGCTATTAAGGGTTTTTTGGTAAAATATGATCATTCATTAAATTCTACAAAGGAGCTACATGTTAAATGGTTAGTGTCTTAATGACCTTTTGGTAAAACAGAATCCTTCATTAAATTCTACAAATGTGCTACACGTCAAATAGTTAAAGATTTTAAGAGCCTTTTGGTAAAATAGGACTTAACGTACTTAAAGCAAAACAACAAAAGTTACTATTCATAGTTAGATAGTCACTTATTATAATAGAGTAGATAATACATGTGAATTAATGCTTCATTAGGTCAAATAATTAGAATAATATTAATTAAGATGGGATCCAGATTTCCCGTTAGGTCTCACCTGGCTGGTTAGCTCGTACCAGGGCCGGCTCTTCCATTAGGCAAGTTAGGCAATTGCTTAAGGCCCCTAATGGAAGAAGGCCCCCCCAAAAATATATATATACATATATATAGTAGAATTTAATATATATATATATATATACCCAATAAAAAACTTTAATTAACTCAATAAGAATGAGAATATAAATAAAATAAAATAGATATTATATTATTATTATTTTTTAAATGTATCACATATAATAATTATTTTACCTATTCTCCTTCTAAGAATACACTTCTCTTTTATCATTATTAGTTTAATATATAATTAATGTGAAAATTATAAATAGAAAAATTTAATTTTTCAATGTTCATAAAAGGTTTTTGTATAATCCTTTGAAGAGGCAAGGGCCCATTTTTTTTTCAAATACATAAGTTGCTTATAGAACTTTGTTGACAATAATGATTATAATTGTGTCTAAGAGTCTAAAGTCATTGTAAAACTATATTTGATAAAATTCTCTCTAAATAAAAAATTTTCTAATGAAGATTAAAGTCAGTTATTAATTGAAAATATGGTATAAAATCTTAATCAATAATTTTACTTTACAAAATGATAAAAATTATTTTTAAATAAAAATATAATATAAAAATAAAAATAAATTTATTTAATTTTATTTTAAGATAAAAAAGGCCTCACTAAAAATTTTAACCTTAAGTCCCGAAACGTATTGAGCCGCCCTGACTCGTATTTTGTATTTATTTTGTAAGCAATTAGGGACATGAATTAGTCAAATATCTACTGAAATGATGTGGATCATTTAAATGCCAAGTAATTAATAATATTATGAAAACATGTTTTTGGATAAATATATATTACACTTTGACTTTGATGCCACTCCAAAGTAGCTTGTATAAATATATAAATAAATAAATAAATATATATATATATATATATATATAAATGTTACACGTTTTTCTTTTTCTTGCTTTCATTCTTAATTAGCTTAACATATTTGAGGACTGGGTTGACTTGTAGTTTAACTAGTACTTCTTCCTTAATTTGTTACTGCAAATTAAGGCCGGGAGAGGGTGCAGTCGTGGGTTCTAACGTCAGCCTCCACGTAGGGATCCTCTTTTTGTAGAATATTAAAAAGAGAAATATTTTAACTATAAATGAATTACATAAAAATAATCACATAAATTGAAATGATTTTATATAGTTCGTCAGATTATAAAATTATTTTTATTATAAAATAAATCTAATTAATCACATAAAATTACGTTAATTTATAAAATTATTTTTATATAATCTTTTTGTAATTATAACAGTCCTATATTAAAAATATCTACTTGTACGTCACGAGTGATGCCTACGTGCTGCAAAATGATCATACAATTAAAGTGCTGATTGCCATGAGTGATGCTAGGATGCGCCTAACAATGTAAGATGAGGCTTGAAACAAAAGGGAACTCTAGGTTGGAAAGATGAGGTACGTAGGCGAGTCATGAGACTGTAAATCATCACAACTTCAACGCAAAGTCATTTTATTCAACCACTCTTTTAACTTCTAATTTTATTATTGTAATGAGATCAGCTAAGTGGGGTCATAAGAGACTTCAAAATTATCAAATATAATAAATTTTGTTCTCAAAAGACTCTTGGATATAGCTAGATTTTAGTGCCGAATTAACTACCTAAGTCTTCGAGTCTCTATCTATATTTTATGTATTTTATTTATTATTTCATTGATGAACTAGCATTTAAGCATTCAATGGTCGTCCAAGCACCTCCGTAGCCGTAGGGCCATTCGACCGCACTATATATTTTCTTCCAGCCTTTACAGAAAATTGCATCAACATATATGAAATTACCCAAGTACCTTTATAATGCAACAGAAATATCTATTAATTCACTCAACAAATTGATTACTATTCAAACATGCAATTAATTTAATAATTAAACAATAAAATAAATTATATAACATCAAGATTGGTAACGAAAGGAAACCCTTTAAAGAACTCTTTAAAGGTAAAACCCTACGGGACAGCCAAACCCAAGAAATTCAATCTTATTATTTGAAAATCAATTACAAGTACTCATTAATTACAAAACCTTTACAACTTGACTCTCTTACTTGCCCAGACAAACGACCCGATTATCTTCTACCGCAGTAGCAGCCAGAACTTCTAGTGATCTTCGAATATTTTCTTTCTTCCTATAACTTTAGGGGCTGAAGGCCAATCACACGATCCTCCACGCTCGAAGCACGATCACACTGAAAGAGAGATCACAAATATAAAAATTTACTAAAGAATTTTCTCACCAAACAATGCACTAGAAAGTGTTTTAGAAAATATGTAGATCTGAATATCTACAGATCCTCACCAATAGGATTCCCTAACTAAACAATCTGAAAATCAATTTTAATTGCAATAGAATTCTGCTGACGGAACAAATACGCAGCAAGAATCTACTGGCAAGAGAACTCTGCTGACAGACTGCTAATAGCCAGCGCTGAAGCTTCATCAGATACTGCTTTAGATAACTTCTTGATAGTTCGAAATTCTTTCTGCTTGATATCTTCTTTTTGAATCTTCTATCCAGATCACTTGATATCTCCTATCTTTTCGAACATTCAATCTTAATCAAAAGTATTTTGAACATTTATCTATTCAACCTTTTATCTTAGAATCCAAATATTCATATATAAAGATAAGGACAAATATTTATTTATTAATCTATTTATCTATAAATTTAAATATTCATAGATAAAGATAAAGACAAACTATATTCATCCAATAATTCAAATAGATCATAGTCAACAAACTTTTACATTAACAATCTCCCCCTTTGGTGGATTGGTGACAAAACCAACTTGATTAATGTAATATAAAACCTGTCAACAACACAAACAGTAGACCAAGAGATCGAGTAGAAATTCCAAGAAAAAAATAATGACATAGAACAATGACTAAGATTAAATTTCACAAGATTTAAAATCTAAGCATGTTCTAGTCTTGGAGTTGAATTATATCCATATTTAGTTCTCCCCCTCAATATTAAACATTATTAATTAGAACAATAAAAATCCATTCAACTCCCCATCAACAACACACTTACTCAAACTTCCCCTAAAATTCACAATATAAATTTCATAGTACCCGAAGTAAATCAATCTTCTAATATATCTCTTCATTTTTGTCACTAATCTGACAAGACTCATAACTCTCATATGTCTCAACTTGTCATGGATTAAATGTATATGATGTATGAGTATGAATGCAAGTAAAATCATGACAAAATGAATGAAGTAGTTTAGTTGCAGACATAAAAACAAATACTTGGTGGGCACTAGTTTAAAACTGAGAAGTAGAGTGCAGGAATCCATCAAATTTGAGCTTTTTATACATGATTAGATTATATTCATGTAATCATATGTATAAATGCATACATAAGCCAACAACAATCAAAGCCCCAACTTCACGTATCAATTATCAACAACTCAATCTCCATATATGCACCGAATTCTAGAACATGAGAGTGAGAAGAATTTGAATAAAATAGGAGCCTTACTGTGATGGATAAACCTTGAATCGAGGAACTCAGAACCGATTCTTTCTCACAAATAAATCAAATGTGATAAAGGAGAAAACGGGCTAGGGCTTGAGATTAACGTGCCGTGAGTGTGAAGGGGAAATATCGGGTTGAAGGTCTGGGCGTGACTTGTGTGGAGATAAAACACTTAAGTCACTTAAGTGACTAGGAACCGTGCACATGTTTTGTGCTTTAGAGTCCCACTAGGACTTAGAAACAAAACAGAGACCCACCACTGGGACTTATGCCAATAAAACAGAAACCAAGTCATTGACTTAAACTTCAGAATTACAAATGCCTAACATTGAGTCATATCTCACTATTAAATATATTTAATATTCTCATATTTATTTTATATAAACCAAAATAAATAAATAATAAAAAAAAGTTTTAACAAAAAGTTTTATTTTTTATTTTTATATATAAGCAATGGGGCAAGTAACATGCCTATATGCATCTTATTTCAAACATAATGCCCCTCACAAAATAAATTCAAAACACCCTCTTATTTGCAACAATCACTATGGATGTTCATTCCTCATATGTCAAAGTTCATGTGAGTGTGTGAGTGAACAAACTTATATAAAATAGTAACTTTTTATCTCTTTTTTCTCTTAGATATTTTTGATATTATTCTTCATGAGTTATTTTCTTCTCATAGATGCTCCCAAGAGATTGTCACTCACCTCAAAAGTCAAACTTAATGCTAGAGCCTAGATACATGAGTATCTCCTCCAAACACTATTTTGCACAACCCCTTTCATGTCCATTTTTGTTGCTCACATTTTTTCGTAATAATTTTAGCCACGATTCTTTCTATAAAGACTTTAAGGGATAAATCCGTGTATAGTGTTGGTTTTTTTCCACAACGATACAACACCAACTTTTCTATATGGACCAATTATTTGTGTTTGGCAAGGGAAGATCTCTTTATTATTATACTAGGTTCAACTAGTATTAGTCAATTAAGGCATGAACTCCCTCTATGGTGAGCATCTCAATATGAAACTTAATTATAAAGTGCATACACATAAGTTTCTCACAGTGTTTTGTAAATGAATTTTGTCAAGATGACTCAAAGGGTTAGTATGCACAAAGTGAACTGCACAAAGTTGAGAAATGCATAAGTTTAAAAATTTATTTTGTGAGAATACATGTGCTCAAAACTTTGACATATCAAGCATGCACTTCCAAAAAAGAAATAGAAACAAACCAGAAAAATTTTTCTATTATTTTTCTTATTTAAAAACTGAAAACAGAAACATAAATTAAAAACAGAAAAATAAAATGCATGTCCTAGACTAATAAAATGAAATGCAAGGAATGCAAGAACATGCAAGTATTCCTATCAATTAATGTGACACAACATCTTCTTTGACCACCCATTTTGCTTTAAATTTTGGCCTATTATTTTCATCAACTCCACTTTGTATGATCTTTTCTATATTGTGAAGGCAAAATTCTGTTAGTTCACCAAGCTTTAGAGTTATGAAGTTAATTTGTTGACTCATCTCATCAACTTGATTTTCTAGAGTCTTTCCCTTCTTTTTTAGCTTTCTTTCACCTCCATTTTTCTTCACTTTATTCAAATTAAAGCAATATGACCTTATATGACCAAGAATACCACAATGATGACAAGTAGGAATAAACTTACCTTTGGACTTATCTTGGTTGGGCCTCTTTGCCATTGATCTATCGTGTGAGGCTCTTGGAACATGAGTTTTAGACACAGCTTTGTTTGGACCTTCCTCATCTCGACTTCCTTTAATAAAAATGATACATTTTGATGAAGTGGTAGCAGATGAAGAGCCTTTAAGTTCCATACCTTGGGAAGTTGTATACCCCAAACTTATGCGATCACAACTAGGTCTTGAAAACTTGACATCTCTTCTAATTTCTGTGTTGCTTTTTTTGCTTGCACTCCTGAAACTTTTCCTATTTTTTTTCAAGTGCAACCTTTTGATATTTTAATATTGATACTTCAACACCAGAAATTTTTAATGCCTTAGAGATATTGTTTTTTTCATTCTCCACAGTAGTTAATTTATTATACAGCTTCTTGTTGAGTTTCTTTAGTTTGACCACTTCTTCACACACATCATTGTATGCTTCCTGTAAACTTAGTTCTTGGTCAACATCGACAAGTGATACATCTGAATCACTGAAATTACAACCACTTTCAGATTTTGTTAGTGCAATCTCAAGAAAAACATTCACAATAGAAGAAAAAATCATAAAAGATTTTTCATCATCAGATGATGAGCTTGAACTTTCAGAATCTGAACTATCACTAAATGTGACATTCAATGTTTTTCCTTTACTTTTCTTGCAATTTGGACATTCAGTTCTTATGTGGCCATAACCAAAACATTCATAGCACTTTACTTTATTATTATTATCAAATTTTTCTTTATTCTAATTTTCAGAATAATTTGTCTTTGCAAAAGTTCTTTATCTCGCTTTTGTTTTCCACTAGCTTTCTTGTTAAGCAAGAATTTTTTGAATTTCCTTGCAATGAGATCTATATCCTCATTGTTAAAATTTTATTCATCAAAAAATTCATCTTGATCATATTTTATTGATTTTAAAGCAATGAGCTTACCTTTTCTTTTTTGAGTGAGGATTCATATGTTTGTAAGGAACCGACAAGCTCTTCAACCCTTAATGCATCTAAATCCTTACTTTTCTCAATGACAATAACTTTAGACCGAAATCTTTCAGATAGAGACCTCAAAATCTTTCTCACTACCCTTGAATCTTCCACCTTCTCACCGAGATTAAACCTAGAATTAACAATATCGTTAAGCTTAGCATAAAAATCATTAAAACTTTCATTGTCTAGCATCTTACTCTGCTCAAATTTTGATGTAAGCAATTGTAATTTTGAGTTTTTCACAATTTTTGTTCCTTCGTGTGTAACCTCCAAGATGTCTCATGCTTCTTTAGCAATCTCACACATGAAGATTCTCTAAAATTCTTCCAGAGATACAGCCATGAATATAACATTTAGTCCCTTGCTATTCCAATTACAGTTTCTGATCTCATCTTTTGTCCAAGCATCAATACTTGTTGCTGGTTTAGTTTATCCTTTTTCAACGGAATACCACACTCGTTTATCCAACGATTTGAGAAAAGCCCTCATAAGAAATTTTCAATATGCATAGTTTTCCCCATCAAAGTGTGGCGGGACATGTAGGGACATGGTCAACAGGGGAACGGATTACACTCGAATGAGTGAACCACGCTCTGATGCCAATTGAAATTACCCAAGTACCCCTGTAATGCAGCGGAAATATCTACCAATTCACTCAACAAATTGGTTAGTATTCAAGCATGCAATTAATTTAATAATTTAATAATAACATAAAATAAATAAATTGCATAACACTAAAATTGATATGGAAGGGAAATCTTTTAAAGAACTCTTTAAAGGTAAAATTCTACGGGGTAGCCAAACTTAGGAAAGTCAATCTTATTATTTGAAATTCAATTAGAAATACTAATCAATTACAAAACTTTTGCAACTTGACTCTCTTACTTGTTCAGACAAATGACCTGTTTGTCTTCTACCGCAATAGCAGTCAGAACCTCTGGCGATCTTCAAATATTGTATTTCCTCCTACAACTCTAGGGGCTGAAGGCCAATCACACGACCCTCCACGCTCGAAACATGATCACACTCAAAGAGAGATCACAAATATGAAAATTCACTAAGAAATTTTTTCACCAAACAATGTACTAGAAAGTGCTTTAGAAAATATGTAGATCTGAATATCTACAGATCCTCACCAATAGGATCCCCTAAATAAAAAATTTGAAAACCAATTTTAATTGCAATAGGATTCAGCTGACGAAACAAATATGATAGGAGTTTCAGGTGCAACAGGAATCTACTGATGAGAGAACTCTGCTGATAGATTGCTAACAGCCAATGCTGAAGCTTCATCAGATAATTGCTTTAGATAACTTCTTGATAGTTCGAAATTCTTTTTGGTTGATATCTTCTTTTTTAGTCTTCTATCCAGATCACTTGATATCTTCTATCTTTTCGAACATTCAATCTTGATCAAAAATCTTTTGAACATTTATTTATTCAACCACTTATCTTAGAATTCAAATATTCATAGATAAAGATAAAGATAAATCTTTATATACTAATATATTTATTTTTGAATTTAAATATTCATTGATAAAGATAAAGACAAATTACATTCATCCAATAATTCAAATAGATCATAGTCAATAAACTTTTACATCAACAATATATATATATATATATATATATATATATATATATATATATATATCAACAACTTATATTGCAATATCATATATCGATCGGTGGTCGATCTCTAATTGGCAAGACCTTTCAAATTAAAAAAAAAAAAAAAAATACAATTATCATTAGGAAACTACACAAATTAGAGCATGCACGCTACTCGATCGACAAATTAACCAAATGATCGATCGGATTTATACCAACGTTTTTTTTGTTTGGCTTTTAGTTTTCATTTTCTTTTCTCTATTTTATTCATTATTATTCTTTTTTTCATCATTTTATAACTTATTTTTATTCATACAAAATTTCAAAAGTGGAAAAATAAATAAATAAATAATTAGGTATAAGTTCATGAGTCATGAATTATTATGCCCAGTACATATATATATATATATATATATAGTATTTTCCAAAAGCAAAAGTACAAGTAGTGTTGACCTGCTAAATTTCATCAGCATCTTTTGTTTGAAGTTTGAAACTACTAGCTAGATCTTTGCACAAATCAAATAAAAGTTGGGAAATATATACAAACTTAATTAATTAATTAATTTAAATTATTTTCTAGCTCAAAAATGGGATGGCCGGGTCCCAGTACTCATGTAGTTGTTGTCGAAGGTACGTACGCACGTGACATTTAGAGAAATGATTTTTATTAATTTTAAATAGATAAGTCTTATACAAATTCTTATAAAAAAATAGACTCTTTTTTAAAAAAATATAAAAAAAATTATTTATTATTAATGAGATCTATTTTCTTACAAAAAATTTATATAAAATTTATCTATTTAAAGTTTATATTTAACATTACTCTGATATTTTTGATCAGCTGCAAGCGCTAGCTCGGCCTGCCTATTTTGACCATTCCATTAGACCATTAGTTGTTTTCAGATGATCGATCATGATAAAGACATGATTCAATTGGATATTGTAGCCATACGTACGAAAACTGCATTGTCAACATGTACGACTTATTATTCCAAAAGATATTGTACGTGTCCAAAAATACATCATACACTTAACTCTTTACGCATGCAATATTTTTTTTAACAATAATACTCTTTAATTACACAATCTTTTTAATAACAAGTACTCTTTACGTCGTTTATTAAAAAAAAGGTAGATATAGGATTTAGGCTATTTTTTATGTTTTCGGACGATTTTTTGTTTTGAATATCGTTTTTTTATTAAATTACGTATAAGCACAACGTGGTACGTAGCTAGTCATGAATTAGCAGCTTATTGCTCATAATTGTTTTTATAATTATATTTTAAATAAATGATTTTTTTTTTTATAAAATAACTTATACAAATATTATTATTTTATTAAAATACTCTAATTTTAAAATATGATTGCAAAAATTTATGTTTCGAGATATTTTGATTATAAGTAAATTTTAAAATACTCATATTATTGATGAGTCTTTGGGCGCCGGAAGTAGTTATATATGACCCAACATGAATTAACGTGATCATTTTAACATAAAGATCTTGAAATTGAAAGGAAAACAAGGATTCGTGTGCGGATAATTGATAAAAAAGTCTAAGGAAAGATCTTTTTATCAAATCTGAATATGTTCAATATAATGAATTAAGCAAGAAATCACGTCATATTTCTCGTTTTCTTCCACGTATAGGAAAAAGAAAATAACTGACTGGATAACTTAGGGGTGGATACAAGATAATTAATATGTACTGTTTGTTTGACTTAGAAAGAGTGGTGGCCATAATGCACTCGATATGGTTCAGAAGAAATGCATGGGTATTCGAAGGTAGCTTTTCTAGTCCAAAAAGTGTCATTAAAACAGCACTGGTAAGGCTAGAGGAATATCAGGAAGCTTTGAAAGATGGTAGAACTGTAGTATGGAAGATTGAGCAGGTAAAGCAAAGAAGAATATGGCAGAAACCTGTGGAACCGAGTGTCAAAGTTAATTTTGATGCAGCAGTGAACCAGAAAGAAAAAAGAATGGGTGCAGGGGTGGTAATAAGAGACTCTAGGGGGGATGTGTTAGTGTCTTTGAGTACACAACTCCAGTGGGTTAATTCACCATTCATGGCAGAATGCAAAGCTCTGAGTGTAAGGCAATAGAATTATGCAAAGAGCTGGGTTTCTACAGGGTATGGTTTGAAGGAGATGCAAAATGGGTAGTGGATAGAGTGAATAAGGAGGAGGAGGATGACTCTTGGGAGGGACTGGTGGTGGGAGATTTGCAGAAGGAGCTCCGAAGCTGCAGAGGATGGAAACTTAGCTTTGTTCACAGAGAATGTAACGAGGTTGCTCACAGCCTTGCCAAGTTAGGAGTGTCAATAGATACAGAAAGGGTGTGGATGGAATGTGTCCTACCTGATAGTGTTCAACAAGTTATTTTTGATAAGCATTGTAATTACACAATTTCTTAAATGAAAATGATACATACAGAGGTTATTTCAAAAAATAAATAAATAAATAAGTACTGTTTGTTTAGGATTGCCGTATAGTATAGTACTTTTAATTGTAAAGCTTTACAATAAAGTTTTATAATTAAAAAGTTGTTTGATATTTGTCAAACGCATGTAGTTAAAGTCTTTATAGAGTTACTTACGGCAGTTTTTTTTTAATGTACACAGTTATCTCCATAAGCTTTTCAATAAAAGTTCCAAATTGGTGTTTTTCAAAGAAGTAGACTTTCAGGTTTTAAGCTATTAAAATCACTTTTTAAAATTCTAAACTCAAACCCAACTAACAAATGATAAGACTTTAAACATTAATGACACCTTTTAGGTTAAAAGTTGTTGAGACTTTGGAATTATAAAAGAAAAGAAAAACTATATACGTACACAAATATAGTTCCTAGTTTAGAGGCCAAGATTCTCTCTCTCCCCGTCTTATTTTTTTTCTTTTAAAAAGAAAGAAAATTATCATCATTCATTCATAAAAAAAAAAAAAAACTTATATCCATGACTGGATACATTCTAAAATATCTTCATATCAAACATGATATCATAAATCAAAATAATGCATTTGTAGCTCTACCAATATACTATTTTCTTTTGTGATTGATCTAGTCTTCACTATTGTTAATACTCTCTATAGACAAACTTCCAACAAACAACACTCTCTATCTAAATAGAAGCTCAATATCACTCTTTATAGAAAAAGAGGAGTCAACTTTTACAGACAAATGTACAAGAGACAAACTTTTTTTTTTTTAAAAAATTAATAATTAGGAAACCAAAAAGGAAAGCAATAAGATATATGTAAAAAAAGACAAATTACCGTTTGGACTAACTCTAGTAGACTTTAAAATTTATGACGGCCCATGAAGGTAGAACACTTATCTCTTTTCAACCATGCACAAAGATCAAGTCTGAAAGGTCTAGTGGTGGCAAGTTCGGTGATATTTTTAATTTAATTCAAAATGCATGGAGAAACTGAAAGGAAAACAAGGATTCCTATTCGGATTGATAGGAAGTCAATTAATTTGATAAAATTCTAAGGAAATATCTTTTATCAAATCTGAATATGTTCAATATAATGAATTAAGCAAGAAATCACATCATATTTCTCGTTTACTTCCACGTTAGGAAAGAATTAACCTAAATGAATGGATAACTTAGGGGTGGATACAAGATTAGTGTTGTCTAGAATTGTGGTAAAAAATAAATCGTTTATAGTAGTACTTTTAATTGTAAAGGCTTACTATAAAGTTTTATAATAAAAAAGTTGTTTAGTTTTTGGCAAACATGCATGTATTTAAAGTGTTTATAGAGTTAGTTACGGTAGTTTTTTTTTTTAAATGTACACAGTAATTGAGCTTTTCAATAAAAGTTTCAAATTGGTGTTTTTTAAAGAAGTAGACTTTGAGGTTTTTTTTAGGTGCATAAAACATTTTCTATAAATTTAACAAACATATATTAAAAAAAGAAGAAGCTTTTAAGCTATTAAATGATAAGAGTTTAAACATTGATGACACTTTTTAAGTTAAAAGATGTCGAGACTTTTGAATTATAAAAGGAGAAAAATTATATACATACACAAATATAGTTCCTAGTTTAGAGGCCGAGATTTTTTTTTTTTTTTAAATGAAAACCGTAATCATTCATTGATCAGAAAAACTTACATTCATGATCAGATAAATTCTAGAATGTCATCATAATAAACATGATATCATAAATCAAAATAATGCATTTAGAGCTCCACCAGTACACTATTTCCTTTTGTGACTGGTCCAGTCTTCACTATTGCTAATTCTTTCTACATACAAACTTTTAACAAATAATACTATCTACCTAAACAGAGACTCATCAACCTCACACTTCATAGAAAAAGATGATTCTACAGACAAACATCTAAGAGACAATTTTTTTTTAAAAAAAATTAAATTAAATTAACAATAAGGAAACCAAAAAAAAAAAAAGTAAGATATATGCGAAAAATAACGTATTACAGTTTGGATCAACTCAGGTAAACTTTGGAATCTTTGACGGCCCCTGAAGGCACCACACTTGTATCTCTTCAGCCACATCTGAAAGTTTTAATGGTGGTGAGTCCGGTGATCTGGGTGAGTGATCTTTTTAATTTAATTCAAAATGAATGGAGAAAGTGAAAGGAAAACAAAGATTCATGTTCCGATTGATAGGAAGTCAATTAATTTGATAAAGTCTAAGGAAAGATCTTTTATCAAATCTGAATGGAAATTCTATACACCACACTACCATCCTACTTTCATCCCATTAAGTAAGATGTGACACATTTATCACAATTGAATGATGATTGCTTCTTTATAATTCAATTGTGATAAATGTGTCACATCTTACTTAATATGATGAAAGTAGAATAAGAGTGTAGTGTATAGTATTATTCAATCTGAATATGTTCAATATAATGAATTAAGCAAGAAATCACATCATATTTCTCGTTTACTTTCCACGTGTAGGGAAAAAATAATCTAACTGAATGGATAACTTAGGGGTCAAGATATATAATATAAGCAATTTGAGGGAGTAATCCGAGTTTGAGATTATATTACCACAACATCATTGTATAGGAAATTGATAAGAAAAGCTCTCTTTAGAAGCATCGTTTTTACACACCCAACATAAGACTTCTGATGTGGAAGTTTTTCACATCAATATGTTAAAAAATGGTTGATGTTTTAATTTTTTAAAGTTATAATAAGTCCCACATGAATAAGTAATCATGTGTTAAAACATCAAATAATCGACTTGTATGTTGTAAAATTTAATTGATAAACATAATTCTTTTTACAAGATTTTATACAATCATGTTTTAAATTAATGATAATTTATAAAGTATCGTCATCTTACAAAATCACTTTTTAAGATTGTGTTAGGATAATGAGATGATATTAGATATTTTGTGAATAATAATGAAAAAATATTGATAAAATATTAAATCATAGTGAATAATAATAAAAAATAGTGAAAACTAAGTAAAAGATAATGACAACATAATAAATAGTAGTAGAGTATTTTCATAATACTCTAGTATCCTAAGTGTATATACGTTTAGAACAAAGTATCTCATAATGCATGGTGTATGCATGGTGTATGAGTTTGGTAAGAGCTTCTTCTATATAAAGAGAGATCAGAGCCTCTTGACTTCTCACTCTATAATTATTCACATCACAAAATCAGTACTCGGCCTTCTTCTGCAACTTCAAGGCCTTTGCATTCTCTTGCCTGTTTTCTTCAATTCCTTTTGCCTGACCTCTCAGGCCAGCTCTTCGTTTCCTTCCTCTTCCTTATACCTTGTTAATTTCCGGAAACTTGTTCACAGGTAACCCCATCTCTCTCTCTCTCTCTCTATATATATATATATATATGTGTAATACCTTGATATTGTTGCTCTAATGGTGGTTAACGACACTAACTACAGACACAGTACCCAAGCCATTCTTTCAGATCTAAGGAAAGTGATAATTATCAGGAGGAAGAATGTGGAGGCTGAAGATAGCAGAAGGTGGGAATGACCCATACATCTACAGTACAAACAACTTTGTGGGAAGGCAGATATGGGAGTTTGATCCAGAGGCTGGTACCCAGGAAGAGCGAGATGAGGTCGAAAAGGCTCGACAAAATTTCTACAAGAATCGATATCAGGTCAAGCCTAGCGGCGATCTCCTCTGGCGAATGCAGGTACGTACGCTACTATTCATTCCTCTTCATCTTTCACTATCTACAACTTAATATTGCATGCGTTAAAGTTAGCGATCACGAAGAACTACTCCATGGCCTGCACTGGTTGAATGCAGAACGATGCATTTAAAATAGAATAATGAAATATATATAAAATCTTGACGATTTTTATAAAAAAGTGATTCCATGTAAAAATTTATTTATTTATTTTTATAGAAAAGAACCAGATAAAAAAATATATATGAATATATTAAAAATAACTTCTTTAGTCATGAAGTAAAAAATAAAATAAAATACATGAACAGTCAAAATAAGTGGACAAAGTTACGTTGCAAACTAACATTTTTCATTCTAAAATTGTAACGCCCCAAACCCGGATGGCTTGGAGAATTACAACATGTCACTTAAAAACATGTTTCCCAATACAACTAAAATAAATCTCCAAAACTTTATAATCAAAGCTCAATCTCATATATTCTAAATAAACACTTCGAAAAATCCACAAGGTCGTTATCGCAACAAAAATAAACTTAGGGGCTCAAAATCTCCCAGTAGTCATAACCAACCAAATTGATAATTTCATAAGTCTTACTAAACCCAAGATATAATTAAATCTAAAGACTTCAAATCTAAAGGACATCAGCATTCCTTCTTTTAACATCCTCTTCTCAGCTTAATCATGCTCACCATTCTAATCCAGGTCCTCAGTTGGACTCTCCACATCATCTGAAAATATTATGAAGATAAGGAGTGAGTTATCAATAACTCAGTAAGCAGATGACATATGCTAGCGTGCAAACATGAACATTTACAAAGTATAGCATGCAGAAAAAAAATATTTTCTAGAGTTATCATGCAAAACAGAACATGTTTTCAAAAGTAACAGAGTGATGATTTTAAGACAAGTAAAACCCGTAGTACTTTGGCATAACATAACCTGAGTATCATCATCACATCAAAAGAAAGCATCTTACAGAACAGAGACCATATTTCACCCATGTGGTAGGGTTGTGCTATCCCCGGTGGCCAAACTGGACAGAGACAGAGATGAAATATTTCCCTTATTCTTTTCGGAGTCCCGAGTGTGCACATAGGAAAGACCACAATAAAACCACTTTGTTTCCAAAGTGGGTGCACTCAGAGACAGAAAAGTTGGTACCAACCCAAACAGAGTAGAGCAGAGCATAACAGAGTAGAGCAAAGACAAAATCAGATACAAAATCAGTACACCATGCCAAAGGTTTTCAGATGCCATATCAAAACAAAACAGAGTACCAAAACAAAACAAGATCATTCTCACTTACTAAAAAATAAAAGTCGGAGCATCTTCTAAATCAATGCACAATTTTTCAGATTCTCAATATTGCTCTTTTTCAGATTTCAGAGACAATATGACAAAACTTAACTCATGTTTACACAATGCATGTCAGAAAATATTTTCTTTTTTCCATACAGATCTCATGAGTAATGCAAATAAGCGACCGAGATTGGTTTTTTTTTTTCCAAGTTCTCATTTCATTACAAAATATGCAAAGTTTTTAGAAAAGTCAACCTCAGTCTTAATAACTCGTATAAAACCTAACATAAGAACCCCGCTTATCTGACTCCTGCAACACATTATCTATGCCTTAAATATGATCTCTATCAGTCTCGTCACCTATGCATAAAAATAATATATATAAACTAAGTATTAAAAACCAACACAATTTCAATCTAAAAATTTAAGACCCAATTTCTAAACTATATTTCAGCAAATTTAATCCAACTCAAACAATCAAATAACAATTTGGACAGCCCACACTTCAACCCAAAATACCATATACTAACTTCAATATTGTCCTATACACCCACCAAAACCTGTCAACTCAAATAATCAATAAATCACAGTCATTTCAGCAGCTCATAACTCCAAGCAACCACCAACAATTTAACTAAAACAACATTACAAATTGAGCGTTTCTCTCCTTTCACAACTCCACAAAAGAAAAATCCCAACACTTCTAAATGTTAATAGGCACCCAAACAAGACTCACATCTATATATTTCTAAAACACCAATCCAACAAATCAAATATTATTCTACAAGAGAGAAAAAAAATACCCAACGAAGTGAAACACTTACGGTTGAAGACTCAACGTTTATGAGAAACCGAGTAGAATGACGTACTCACTGCACTACGACAAACACAAGACGCACGGGAAAGAAAATCTGCCAAAACCATGGACTGTACTTTGAAAAAACAAATTTCTATGCAATAACCATTTCGAGTAAGAGGAAGAGAGATGTGAAATCTTAAAGAGGAAAAGAGAAAAGAAGGGATTTACCCACTGGAGAAGCTCTCGGCAACCAAGACTGAAATTTTGTTCCACCCAAAACTGCAGCTCCAACAAATATTGAGCAAAAGAGGGACGCGAGAGACAGAGACGCACTAATCTGCAGCAATAGAGGGATGCGAGAGAGAGAAGCACAGTGATTTGCAGCAGTGGAGGGATGCGACAGAGTGAGAAACCTATTTTGAGGGAAAAACCAAAAGTGAGGAAAAAGAAAATTGAGAAAATGCTAGGGCATACATTCGGACTCACGAACAGACCCAACGAAAAGGAAGAGATGAAATCGGGAAGGGAAGTGGGTAATGTGTGAGAGTGAGACACGGGAGAAACCAGAAAACTGAAAGAGAAAAAAGAGGGAGAAAGAGTCGGGAATGCTGAGGAAGAAGGCAACACTTACCCAAAACGGCGCCGTTTCAATGCTCTCCAAGAAAAGGCTGGGCCTTGCTCACGGTCCGGGCCTCACATACACTGGGCCTTACAAAAATATCTAACCTTAATTATTTTTAGAACTGCTCTAGTCACTACTGCATCCGTTGTCTTAAGAGAATAATAGAGTAATCACTATCAATTTGACTGCTGCCGCTCAAGAAGGGGGGAGGGCCGCTACCGAAGGCCACTGAAATTGGGCTAGATCAGGTTGTCGGAATCTAGTTGGTGGCTAGGCAGTTTTATTCTTCATGGGTGATTAAAAAACTCAAAAGAAAAAAGCAGAAACGTGATTTGAGCGACTTGACTTGGGTGGGCCATGAAGTGATCATGGCATCATTTGCAAATGTTGTTTTGGCCATTTGGTTTATAAGGAAATCATGAACGTCTATTTGTTTGTTTTAGTAGTTGATGATATTTGTCTGACTTGACTTGTGGGTACAAAGTATGACATAGTCCTTTTTCTTTGTGAAAACGATTGCAGTTTCTCAGAGAGAGAAACTTCCAACAAACAATCCCCCAAGAAAAGGTAGAGGATGGAGAGGAAATCACATATGAAAAGGCCACAACCGCATTGAGGAGGGCTGTCCATTTCTACTCGGCCTTGCAGGCTAGTGATGGCCATTGGCCTGCTGAAAATGCCGGCCCATTGTATTTTCTTCCCCCCTTGGTGAGCCAGACACTCATCTCCATTGTCACGACTCTTTTTTATTTATTTATCACTGTGATAATCACTTTATGAAGCAGACAATGATATTAGGCATATCTGATAATGTCTGTTGTTTTCAATCCAAAAAACTGCAGATAATGTGTGTGTACATTACAGGGCATCTTAATACAGTGTTCCCTGCTGAGCATCAGAAGGAAATCCTTCGATACATATACTGTCATCAGGTATATACATATTCTATAAAGCTTTACATATCAGGATTCGCTGTTTCTACAGGATTTTCTTTTTTTCTCTCCCTGTTTTGTACTTTCTTTTCTGTCTCAAAGTTTAAATTAAGTCTGATGCAAATATATGTATAATGTAGAATGAAGATGGTGGATGGGGATTCCACATAGAAGGCCACTGTACCATGTTTTGCACCACTCTCAGCTACATTTGTATGCGTATACTCGGGGAAGGACCCGACGGTGGTCAGGACAATGCTTGTGCAAGAGCCCGGAAGTGGATCCTTGATCATGGTGGTGTTACTCACATTCCTTCTTGGGGAAAGACATGGCTTTCGGTATGTTCGAGTGGATTGGAAGCAACCATGTTAACATGTTAAATCATATTCTAACAGTGTTGAGGATACTTAGCCTTAGTCTACGGCTTATCATATGCTTACCATATGTGACACATTTGACTCTTAATTCTAGGCTTAATTCTAGGAATATTTCATTGTATCAATTTCCTCCTACTTGCCATATATTTTGTAATTAGTCTTTATGATTATTTGATTTGTATATTGTAAATGGTTATAAATAGAATATACTTACCACTTTGCAAGTGTGGTGGTTTTCATCAAACACTCTCAAACAGGATAGATATATATCGACCACAGGTCCATACATGTTGCTTGTTTTTATTATCATTTCATGTGTGTAGATACTTGGTGCGTTCGAGTGGATTGGAAGCAACCCGATGCCGCCGGAGTTTTGGATCCTTCCTTCATTTCTCCCGATGCACCCAGGTCTGTACATGTCTGGTTACTACAGAAGATGTTTCTGAAGCATCTATTGCTACAGAAGATGTTTTACTTTCTTCTCTTCACAATATATAAAACTTTTGCCTAATTCAACATTTCTGTTTTACTCCTAAATGCAGCAAAAATGTGGTGCTACTGCCGAATGGTGTACATGCCAATGTCATATCTATATGGGAAACGGTTCGTAGGCCCAATCACACCTCTCATTCTTCAATTGAGGGAGGAGCTCTACAATGAGCCTTACAATGAGATTAACTGGAGGAGTGTGCGTCATCTATGTGCAAAGGTATGTTTTACATTTATGGAAAATTATTAGGTACTCCAGGAGTATGGATGTTGTGGTACTCTCATCCAATCAAAGGTTGACATGCCATTAAAATTGTAACGCTCCAATGGAACGCCCAAACTACATGATTTATATTCTAAAAGGACTAGTCAATTATACAATAGAAACCCCATTGGAACCTTATAAAGAGCAATAACTTCTTATTCCCAAGCAATGTGGGATCTCATACACCACCTACCCTTATCCATATTATATGGGGTATGTAACGCCCCGTTCCCGGAGGTCCGGAGAGTTAGCTCTTAATACTTAAGATTAACTTAAATAACACAACTATAAACTCCAGAAAATCCCATAAAATATTAATCCACTTAATCAAACCAAAAATCTAAGTTCCTCCATGGCGACAATAAAGAAATCCCCAATAACATAAATTAGAAATTCTCCAAAAACTCGGAAACATCCTCAACTCATCAGATCAAATATCCTGAAAAAAATAAATCAGTTTACTAACTATGACTCTCAAATAAGCATTTGTACCCTCAGGCACTTATTCCACTACGATAATCACACCTTGCTAAACTTTCTACTCTTGTTCTCCAGCTGAACCATCAAAATTATCTGAAAAATATATGGAGATAAGGGATGAGTTATCAACAACTCAGTAGGCAGAGAACATATACCAGTGTATAAATATGAGCATTTACAGAAATCAGAATGCAGAACAAAATATTTTCATTTTCAGAGTGCGGAAGCAGAACATGTTATCAAAATATCAGAGCGAAGATTTAGAAATAATTTCATTCAAAATATTCTTTGGCATAGCATAAATGATCATCATCATCATCAAAACATCATATCAGAACAGAGGCCATGTATAAAACCCCTGGTAGGGTTGTGCATCTGCGGATAACCAAGCAGAACATGAAACACTCTGTCACCAAGGTGTGCACTCAAACAAAAACCACTACTCTAACCCGTGGTAGGGCCGTATCCACTATTATTACCCGTGATTGGGCCGTATCCACTATTATTACCCTTGGTTGGGCCGTATCCACTATTGTAACCCGTGGTTGGGCCGTATCCACTATTATTACCTGTGGCAGGGCCGTAACTGAACAAAACGAAAACAAAATCAAATTCAGAATCAGAGAGTCATGCCAAAAGTTTTCAGAAATCACATCTTATCCAAACAGAGTACTGAACAAAATCATATCACAACATAATTTATACACAAAATTTAATATTCGCTCTCTTTTTCAAAGTTCAGAAACAGAATGTCAAAAAAATAAGCTCATGTCTACTCCAGTCATGACAGAAAATACGTTCTTCTTAAACAGAATCTCATGAGTAATGCAGAATAAATATCTGAGGTTGTTTTCAAATTTCTTTTCATAGCAGAACATGCACATTTTCCAAAAAGGACCTCAGTTCATTTTATTTAATGCAAAGTCTAGCATAGGAACCCCGCTTACCTGAACTTCTTAACTTTTCAGAATTTTCCTCAAAATGTCAAACAATTAACAATTGTCACTTATTAAATAATCAAGTAATTCCCGTAAATTTCCAATCAACCACTTATTTCGATATTTAATCCTAAACTTCTAAAATAACATATTTAATTCTTCAAAACCTAAAATTTCATAACCTTTAAATATATCATGTTTTTCTAAAATCGTCAATGTCCATTTGATAACTTCGACTAAAAACATTTAAAAATCTAACTTATTTATTAAAGAAAACAACTTATGAAGTTTAATACTGGATAATATAATTATCCCAAAATATTTTAAAATAAACCATAACTTTTTTTAAATAGACTAAATCATATCTAAAATGTAAAAAATAACATTACACCAATAATGTTTACTTTTAAAATAAAATTTTACTTAATAACATGTTAAAATAATTTTCTGTAATCATAATTAAATTAACAGTGTACTAATACATAATAAAAGTATAAAAGCCCATTTATATAACATGTAGTAAATGGGTATTACGGTAATTTCAATTAATCTCTTATTTCTATATTGAAAATAGTATGTAAAACCAAGTTTACGTAAATTCTTTGAGAAAAATACTGAATGAGTCTACGGTGCAACAATTGGCGACTCATCGAGAAGAGAACGAGCGACGCAATGGCAGTGCTGGGCGGAGGTCGAAGGTGGTCCATGCGGCGGCAGAGCACTGAGATTGAGAGAGAGAGTAACACGGTGAGGTAGACGGAGAGTGAGGGAGAGACGGAGAAAGAGAGAACGAAGGCTCATAGTGATGCAACGAGACGTGCGACAATCTGGAGTTGGGCGTCGACCAGGGCAGCTTCCAATCACGGGTGGCTGGGGCATCGGCGTCGCTTGTAGCTGAGGCAACAGGTGGGGTGATGGCTTACGGGAGGTGAGTTGGTTGAGCCATGACTGCTCTATTTCGGTTGTCAAAAACAGGGGAATTCCATGGTTTGCAACTGAGACTGCGGGTGGCATTGGGCGGAGGCTTCGTGTGGCTGGGCACGGTGGCTTATGGTTCCACAAAGGGCTGGGCAGAGGCCCGAGGCTTCTGTCATGCAGGGGAAACTCGCACGGGGTGGTTTCCGTTTGGTTGAGCGCATACGGGAGTGGGCTTTTGTGATGGTGAGGTCGTATAACAAGCTGCGAACGTGGTCTAACGCCGTGGGTGTGGAGGTGAAGAGACAACGACAGTATTGCCTGGAGGTTGTGGAGGGTGGCAGCTTGTGGTGGATGATGGTTTGCGGATGGAGCTGCTTCTGTGCGTGCGTGGGTGGAGATTGCCGTGGTAGTTTAGCAGCTATTCTTGGTAAACTAACAAGCAGGTACGTATCTATATATATATATATTGGCGATAACAAAAAAAAAAAAAAAAACCCTAGAGAAATGAGGGAGACGTGTGTGGGAGTGAAAGCAGAGTCGTGTGTGTGCATGCATGGAGTGGACGGAAAGGCTAAAACGTGCGGAAAGAGAAAAAAAATAACGTGTGAAGAAACTAAACTAAAATAAAATAAAATGAACTAAAAATAAACAAATAAAAATAAAATAAAATTTGAGCAAGATTGGGTCAGGGTGTTACAGAGTATCACAATCTACCCCCCTTATATTCCCGACGTCCTCGTCGTGCCTGTCCATTGTAGGTGGCATGGCTCAAGTCCCACATTTCTGATTGGGATAGACTCTTATACCATCTGTAAAGTCCCAATGGAAAGCCTAAACTACATGATCTATACTCCAAAAGGACTAGTCAATTATATAATTGGAGCCCCATTAGAACCTTATAAAGAGCAAGAACTTCTTCTTCCCAAGCAATGTGAGATTCCATACACCATCTACCCTTATCCATATTATATGGTATCACAAAAATTGCTTATGTAAGTACTACTTTTTAATGACATGTTATTTAGTGAAACCGGGCTGGAACCAAGACCTGATTAGCACGGATTAAACTCGAGCAGTAATCTTGATTGAAACCGGTTTTCAAAAATCTAGAACCTAGGTTCCAGGTTGTGTTTGATTTTTTTTTATTACTAAATCAAAGCCTACATGTTATAAATATTTTTTCTTGAAAAAAATATTGATGCAGTATTCAAACTCTATTTGTTTAATTTTTTAAATCAAAGCCAACATTTTCCTTGACCACCAATAAAAAGCCATGTGAAAAAAAAAGAAACCATAAAATGTATGACTCATTGGACATAATATGCATTTTAGTTTTTAGTTTATGTTCATTTAATTGCTAGAAAGGAAAATTAAAAAATAAAAAAAAGTCAAAACATTCAAATTGAAGGGAAAAAAAAAAAATTCGGGTACCAGCCCGGATTTATTCTGGGCCGGTAAAAAATTCCAGCCCAAATGAACAGGCCTACTCAAGAGGGGCAGAGCTCTTGTTTCGAAAGTTTTACGTGCTATAGATACTTTTGAAAATACTTCCGAACACATTCTTTAATCAAAGCTATATTATTACAGGAGGATACCTACTATCCCCATCCTTGGGTACAAGATCTGCTTTGGGATAGTCTATACCTGTTCACTGAGCCCCTTCTCACTCGTTGGCCCCTTAACAAGCTGGTTAGAGACAGGGCTCTTCAAGTAACAATGAAGCACATTCATTATGAAGATGAGAACAGTCGATACATTACTATTGGATGTGTGGAAAAGGTAATGTGATTATACAATCAAGAACAAACAATGGAGAGCATCTATCTATTTAGGCTATACATATGACACTACTCCTAATGTAATTTACACTGAACAGGTGTTATGTATGCTTGCTTGTTGGGATGAAGATCCTAATGGGGATTATTTCAAGAAGCATCTCGCCAGGATCCCAGATTACATATGGGTTGCTGAAGATGGAATCAAGATGCAGGTTACTGCAAATTCCCTTACCGAAATCTCCTTCCAGAGTTAGTTGTATAAACATTAAAACTGAGCATAACCCAATCTCTGGTCCTCTAGCTTTAAGTTTGTAATGGCCGAGGGTCCTTGAATGAAAAAAAAAATCATTGCTGATTTTGATATCTGCCGTTTGTATGTAGAGTTTTGGTAGTCAAGAGTGGGATACTGGTTTTGCCGTTCAATCTTTGCTTGCAAGTAATCTTACTGATGAGATTGGACCAACACTTGCCAGAGGGCATGACTTCATAAAGAAATCTCAGGTTTTACTTTCTATTTTGAAAGCATATCTCCACCATAGTAGTCAAACATACAATTTTCTTCTAAAAAGAATAAATACTAATTATTAAATTTCCACTTAAAATTGTAAAGGTCCATGACAATCCTTCTGGAGAATTCAAAAGCATGTTTCGTCACATTTCTAAAGGATCATGGACTTTCTCTGATCAAGATCATGGATGGCAAGTTTCTGATTGCACTGCAGAAGGTTTGAAGGTAATTCTTTCAAAACTATTTTGCTACTTTATTAAAAATATTTACAATTTTACGTAATTACCCTTCATTTTAAATAGAGTTGTAAAATAATTGTTGACTAATTATAAGTTTATCGTTTTCCTTGTTGAAATGTTCATATGAAGTTAAGTAATTTTTTTATTTTTTTTATTATTATTATTTTTTTAAGAAGAGACGAAGATGACCTGTCCATGAGTTACCCCTCCCAATTTTATTAAAATATGAAGTTGAGTATTGCATTTAGTCTGTTCCTCATGAAATTCTCTTCTGCATCACAGTGCTGCCTTCTTTTCTCAATGATGCCACCAGAAATTGTTGGTGAGAAAATGGAACCTGAGTTATTCTATGATGCTGTAAATGTTATACTCTCTCTGCAGGTGAGGATTAACATCCACTGGTGATGTGAATAATCGAAATTTATAGGCTTTAGAAAGTTCAACTTATTTGAAGTTTCTTTCTCAAATATTTCACTGTGTTCGTATAAATAGCTCTATTCTATGGCTAAATGCAGAGTGAAAATGGTGGTTCATCAGCTTGGGAGCCAGCTGGAGCCCAAGAGTGGTTGGAAGTAAGTAAAATATTCCTTCGGAAATACTTTAGAACTTATCTAGAGCCGATAAATCCACCCTTATTAATTTCTGCTTTTTCCTCAGCTGCTTAATCCACAGAATTCTTCGCCGACATTGTCATTGAACATGAGTATGTTGAGTGCACTGCCTCAGCAATCCAGGCTTTAGTTTTGTTTAAGAAGTTGTACCCTGGACACAGGAAGAGAGAGATTGATAATTACATAAAAAATGCTGTTCGGTTCCTTGAAAACATACAAATGCCTGATGGTTCTTGGTATGCTCCTAGACTGGTTCATTAGATATGTTTCAAACGTTTATCTGTTCTTATGTAAATCTTTTAGAGAGATCAATGACATGATTAAGCGTTTCCTTAGGTATGGAAATTGGGGAGTTTGCTTCGCATATGGTTCATGGTTTGCACTTGGAGGGTTGGCTGCAGCGGGCAAGACTTTTAGCAACTGTCCAGCTATGCGCAAAGGTGTTGATTTTCTACTCAAAGCACAAAGAGATAATGGAGGTTGGGGAGAGAGCTATCTATCATGCCCAAACAAGGTAAAATTTTGAACACTTCTTAATCTAATCTCTTTAAAATTCCCATGCTGGGTAGATTTATTTGAACAAGACTAAAAGATAAACTACTCTTCTTGATTTCATAGGAATATGTTCCTCTGCAAGGAAACCGATCAAATTTGGTACATACTGCATGGGCCATGATGGGTCTTATTCATGCTGGACAGGTTAGTTTATGGTTTACAAATTTAGCGTTATACCTCTCATATGACTTTTTGACATATTGTGATCTAAAATTTGTGTTTGCAATAGGCTGAGAGAGACCCAACACCCCTTCACCGCGCAGCAAAGCTGATAATCAATTCTCAAATGGAAGATGGCGATTTTCCTCAACAGGTATCTCTCTTTGGCATTGCTTTAAATAAGAAAAAGAAAAAGAAAAAGAAAAAAAATACTTCTAAATAAAAATGAAAATATATATGAGAATGGAATTCCTTTTTGCACTACAAAATATAGTTTAGCAAGATCATAAACTTTACACTCAGCATATATGCACAAGGCCACACAACTGTCTCAAACT
>NC_049907.1:13795472-13810472 GCF_001411555.2 Juglans regia | reverse complement strand
GATCGGGTATTTCCACAAGTTTCATGTAGGATTTGGACATCACCCGATAAATCATGGCTTACTCAAGTGAGGCCAATTTTTTAGACTAAGATGGTTGCCTCTGCCCTTAAACCCCGTACCATATATACCTTATATGATGGATGCTTTAAAATTTAAGGAGTCCGAAACACTTTGTTTTCCTTTCGACAGTCTTCTTTTCTCTATGTTTAATCTTTTCTCTGCATATGTTTCAATTTCCTAGTCTTGGGTGGCTCTTAGGAAAATGATATTCCATTGAGAAGAGCCACTAGATAGATCCATGAGCTCTACGACTGAAGATCTTCATGCAATGCCGAAGCTTGCAACATAGAAACTGTTGATTACACTTTGACACGTGACATATCATGTAAAGTACATAAAAAGGGCCTTTGAAAAAAGGGTTATTAAGTTATAGCATGTTAATAACCTGAAGACTTTTTTAAGAATATGATAACATCAGTTACATCGCTCCTTAAGTGAACTCAACAGACTTCACTGAAAAATATAGCAATCCTATTCATAAACAATCAACCACTCATACTATTTTCCAGCATTGTTCATCCTAAGCATGACTTCCAACACCGACAGATTTGATTTCTCCTCATTAAGGCACTCAAAGATGCTTGTTTTATGCTTTAAAAGTACTTTCATCACTGAATGATCAAGCTTTACATGCATTCTATTTTTATTTTTATTTTTTTTGGGGGGGGGGGGGGACTAAGAATTTAATAAGAAACAATAAGGAAAGCTATCTGGAAGCATTTAGGAAAGGAACAGTGAAGATAACTGCTGCTCATGCTTAATATGGATCTCGATGGTGAAGCTGTAAACCATACACCATTTTACTTTTTGCCTTTATTTGAACTGAATGTACATCAAATTTATCTCCCATGTATGATTAATATCCTCTGTCTTCAAATATAACCTTAATCAAACTTTGTCTACAAAGAAAGACCAAGCCAGGGCCTATACAACAAAGGATTAGTCAATGTTACAATCGAAGCCCCTAACTATTATAAACAATGTCTGCGAAAGCGGTAGGCGTACTTAAGCGCAAACGTCATCTAGAGCCTAAGCACAAAGTGTAAAGCGCAAGTGCGCACTTGGGTGAAGTTAAGTGCACATTGTTAAAGATGAAGTAAAACAAAAATGTCCATAAAATACAATTAAAGATAAAAGCAAAGATGGTAAAATGTTTTGCCTATTAACTCAATTTATTAGAGTATTATGCAACATGAATAAACTAATAAACTAATTACATATCATTTAAACATAAAATTTTATATAATTCTATTGTGATTTACTAAATATGCACATCTATGATATTTGATAGCCTAAATCAAATTAAAGTACATAGTTCAATCAAAGTATACGAAAAAATCTGTGATAAAAAGCCAATCAAAGTATACGAAAAAATCTGTGATAAAAAGCATGTAATGTTTGGTAAGGGAAGTGCAAAAATGTATTATTAATATTTAAGAGTTTTTTCTTGAAGACTTTATTAATGTGGGCTGTTGTTATAGATTTTAATGGTCTCAGCTTTCATGATTTCCTCGTATACTTTTCTAGTTCCTAATTAGGTGTATTCTCTTGTATACTTCTTGTGTACTTGGGCTAATGCCTATTTCAATATTAATAAAATATATTCTTATTTATAAAAAAAGGGATGCGCAAATGTAAATGTGCTTTGCTTTTGGTAAGGGAATCACTTCATCCTTGGCGCTTTGTGCTCAAGAGCACCTTTATGAACTCCGTAGCAAGAACTCTCTCTCAAGCATTGTGACATCCCATTTAATTTCTATTTTCAATCTTGGGTATTAGAATCTACCCCCTTAAATCCTTGATGCCCTCCTTTGGCTATCCCATCATAGCTGGCATGGCTCAAGTCACATACTTTTGGTTGAGATTGGTTTTTATAGCCCTTGTATCATGACAACCAAAGAAAGTCCAAGCCAAATGTGAGCATGTACTCCAAAAAGATTAGTCAAGCTTACAATTGAAGCCCTATTTTCTCCATCCTACACAATGTGAGTCCCATTCTCTTTGAACAACATCCTCACAATAAAAAAAAAAACATCCTCACAATCAAGCAATAAAGGAAAGTGATCTAATAATAATCTTAGAAGCCTCATTTGAGTCAAATATGTGAATTGGGTTCCCTCCAAAATTAGTTTATAAATATATTAAATATTGCAAATGTCCCTAGAACTTGAATTTAATCGAGATAGCAAAATCATATGCTCAAATTGGTGACTAGAGACAAAGGTACCTAACCTTGAATTAAGAGAAAATTATAGGGATTTTATTGAAGGTAAATTTAATTGTGTTTCCCTTTTTCATTCAATGAATTCCCCCTGGAGGTGGGGAAGATATAAGGTTGGACTTGAGGGAATTGGGAAATCAAGTGTAATGTGGTGTTTCTTGCTCTCGCATATATACGTCTTGTGTGCTTGTGCTACACCTTTTTTTATCATAAACAAATATTAACCTATCAAGAAGTAATCTGGTGTTCCAAGTATCAATCATATAAACTCTTATTTCTCAGCACTATATGTTGTAGGTTCGTTGTCATGTATGGTTGGTTTCTGCTGTGGCAATTTTCAGTATTCAAACATGATCTTACTTAATCATCACTAACTTTCCATCTCTAAAGTTACACTCAGATCTGGTGTTGAAAATAAGCTCGTAGGTGATCATAATCTGGTAGCTATACTTTTTTGGCTTTTCTCTTGTACATTTTTGGAGGTTCTAAAGTTGCTTCTTTCCTGGTTTTCTTTTGTTATTTTACATAAATAGTTTTGAACATACTTATAAAACTAGTAATACAATTACTTATCAAAAAAATAAAACTAGTAATAAAATTGTGTGGCTGATGATTTTACAATCTAAATCCAAACTATTGTTTTGTTTGTTTGTTTTTTTTTTTTTTTTAAATACATAAGTTTGAATTTGTATTTTTTTGGTAGAAAAGAAATCACATGTGGCAAGATTCTAGATTAAATGTAATATGGAAATATTAATGGAGAAATCATTCCTCATTGGAGGATTTGTGGTGGGTGCAGTCCTTCCAAAGCAGCACTTCTTGATCTGCTGTGCATCGCCTTCTGACCAAGCGTTGTAATTCTCTGCAAAATTAGCTTCATTAGCATTACAATACATATTCACATGTTTTAATTTTAATGCTTTACCACAAGGATTGTGCCTTTTCCTTTTCGTAGTGAAATTTTGTTACTAATTTTTTTTACCACAAGCATATTATTATTGCTGTGATTAAATGGTTACTGTATCCAAAACAGAAGGTTTAATGTGAGTATGATTGATTCTGTTATTATTATTGGCTTGCTATACACTAAATTAGTCATTTGCTTATTCTCGCTGTAGGTTTTAGTGATGACAGCTCAAATTCTGTTGAACATTCTGAGGCACAGCATAATAAAAATGGAAGCAATTAATCTTCTCATTCTTGACGAGTGCCATCATGCAGTGAAGAAACATCCATATTCTTTGGTGATGTCTGAGTTCTATCACACAACGGCAAAGGATAAGAGACCATCTGTATTTGGAATGACCGCTTCACCAGTTAATTTAAAAGGTAATTTTTCTGTGTGACGATAATATTCTTATTTGCTATTATTTATGATTCTCTCTTCAAGCTATTAATTTGCTTTAAGGATCATCTATCAATCTAGTTTCATATGTAGCCAATTTCCTTTTTATTACACATCCTCCACTGCATGTTGCTGCTTATGATTATGCTTTGTTCAGGGGTTTCCAGTCAAGTAGATTGCGCAATAAAGATTCGTAATCTTGAAAGTAAACTAGATTCCATAGTGTGTACCATTAAAGATCGTAGAGAGCTGGAGAAACATGTGCCAACACCCTCAGAAGTTGTGGTGGAGTATGACAAAGCTGCCAGCTTATGGTCCCTTCATGAGCAGATAAAACAAATGGAAGCTGAAGTGGAAGAAGCCGCAAAATCAAGCTCTAGAAGAAGTAAATGGCAATTCATGGGAGCTAGAGATGCCGGGGCCAAGGAGGAGCTGCGCCAAGTCTATGGTGTATCTGAAAGAACAGAAAGTGATGGGGCTGCTAATTTGATCCAAAAGTTGAGGGCTATAAATTATGCGCTTGGTGAATTGGGTCAGTGGTGCGCTTATAAGGTACGTTTCATTAGAAGTGTTAAGGATATATATATAAATAATTAAATGTACCTATTTCCAGCAGCTTATGCTTTTGGGACAAGTAATGATTTCATTTGGTGTCAGAACAAAGGTCTTGAGTTCAAACATTATTAATTAAATATTATTTTTTTATAATTATTATTATTTAAATATTCTTTTTTTTATGAGTATTATTGATTAAATATTCTACATGTTGGATTCACTTTTTGAGAGAGCTTGGCCTGGGGATGATGTTGAGGATATAATATAAATAATTAAATCTACATCTCATCAGTTTAAGCTTTTAGGACAAGTAATGATTTTACAAGAAGTATAATGGAATGTTTAGTTGTGTTTCCCTTGGTCATAAATATTATATCTGTTCTTTTGCAGGTTGCTCAATCTTTTCTGACTGCTTTACAAAATGATGAGAGGGCAAACTACCAGCTTGATGTCAAGTTTCAAGAATCCTACCTCAACAAGGTTGTATCTCTCTTACAGTGCCAGTTATCTGAGGGGGCTGTTTCTGAAAAGGATACAAAAGTTGCTCACTCGGAAAGCAATGTGGCTCATGATGGGATTGATGCTGATGACATTGAGGAAGGAGAGCTTCCTGACAGTCATGGTGAGTCTGGTTGTTGACTCTTGTTGGTACTTTGGATAGACATTCTAGATGTTGAACAGCTTTGCTGATTCCAACATATCCAGCATATGTTGAGTGATTCTGACCCCCTTCCAAAAAAAAAAAAAAAAAAAAAAAACCAAAAAACAAAAACAAAACCCAAGAGAAAAAGAGAAAATATATGTACTTTTGTATAGGACATGTTTTTTATTGTTTAGTTACTGAAAAATCATTGATAAAAACAGATGGCATAGCCCAAGTACATGGGCTTATACAAGAGATAATTAGACAAGGAAAATATACAAGGAAATCATGGAAACTTAATCCATTAAAGTCTATAACAATTGCCCAAAAGGAACAGAGTATTTTTTTTTTTTTGGACAGTGCTAGTGGGCCGTCCAGCGGTTACCGCTGGGCGTACCACTAGTCTATTTTTTTTCCTTTCAGTTTTTTTTCAACAATTTTTTAATATCCTTAATCACTGAGAAAAAAAAAAAAAGTACACAATTTCACTAATAGTCACTTCCGTAACCATTAAGTAAAAAAATTAAAAATTAAAAAAATAAAATAATTGAGCGGTAACTTTAAGCGGTAACTTTGAGGGGCTCTACTAGCATTTTCCTTTTTATTTTTTATTTTTTTATTTTTTATTTTATAAGTATTGAGGAATTAAACTTTAAGTTCATCCATTGTTTGTTCGTTGTCTTCAAAATTTCTATTATTTCCTTTCCTTCCATGCACCCATAGTAAACAGATTTGGGGATGGGGATTATAGGGCATTTTAGAATATGGCAATACTGAATACCCAATTATTGTTGTTAAATTGCTACATATTCTATTATGGAAATTTATTTGGTGGTTATTATGTTGACGGTGAACATTGAAGGTGACCTCTACCCCATTTAGTGAACTTTAAATATATGTCCAGTTCTCGTCCTGACTGACCCATGTCAACCATTAGCAAGTATTATTGTGTTAGGCCTCATTATTCTTTTCTTGGTCCCATGAGTTTTAGAATTTTCAGATGTTTATAATGGTAAATATTGAAATATCTTCTAAGCTGGTGTATTTGCAGTGGTATCTGGTGGGGAGCATGTGGATGTGATAATAGGAGCAGCTGTTGCTGATGGAAAAGTGACACCAAAAGTGCAGTCATTGATTAAAATACTTCTCAAATATCAGAACACAGAAGATTTTCGTGCAATCATTTTTGTTGAACGAGTTGTATCTGCTTTAGTTCTTCCTAAGGTTGATATGTTAATACACAGTTGTCTGTGTTTATTGATTCAGTTTTTCATGTTCCTCACTGTATATTGTCATATACTGCCAAGCATGCAGGTCTTTGCAGAGCTTCCATCTCTAAGCTTTATTAAATGTGCAAGCTTGATAGGTCACAATAATAGTCACGAAATGCGCACATGCCAAATGCAGGACACAATTTCCAAATTCCGGGATGGTCGTGTATGTTTTGAGTTTTATGCTTGCTTGCTTATTTACAAAAATAGGTGAAATTATTTCATGATTATAGGTTCTCACATCTCATGAAATCTTGTACTTATTTTCTAGGTGACATTGTTAGTTGCCACAAGTGTTGCTGAGGAAGGCCTAGATATTCGACAATGTAATGTTGTTATTCGCTTTGACCTTGCAAAAACTGTCTTGGCATACATTCAGTCTAGGGGCCGTGCTAGGAAGCCTGGGTCTGATTACATCCTGATGGTTGAGAGGTATTTATTTGGTTGTTTTTCCAATGTCAGCATAGTCGAGTAATATATATGGGTGTGCATGCGCTCGCGCACGCGTGCACGCATGTTTGTATGTATGTATGTTTATATATTGTAGTGGGTTTAAAAAAATTCAGTTGTGTTTACTGTTGTTGATATTATACACTTGGGTTTGTGTTGGACCTAGTTCAATGTTGGTTTTATTTCTAGTGATCAGTCTATGATCTTTCAAATGTTAGTGGATTTGAAAGCTCAAATTTCTGTATTCTCTCTTAGGGGAAATTTGTCACATGAAGCATTCTTAAGGAATGCCAGGAATAGTGAAGAGACCTTGCGGAAAGAGGCAATAGAGAGAACTGACCTTAGTCATCTAAAAGACATTTCAAGATTAATTTCAGTGGATACATCTCCGGGAACAGTTTACCAGGTTGAGTCAACTGGTGCTGTTGTAAGCTTAAATTCTGCAGTTGGACTCATCCATTTCTACTGCTCTCAACTACCCAGTGACAGGTGTTTATTTTCATCACTGATTTGACTGATATTACATACTACTATTTACCTGGATGTTTAGGGTTGTTAGTAACTCCAAATTTTCACTCAATTTCCTTGTTTCTGTTGTCCAGGTATTCAATACTTCGTCCTGAGTTTATTATGGAGCAGCATGAAAAGTCAGGAGGTCCTACTGAATATTCATGCAAGCTCCAACTGCCCTGTAATGCACCATTTGAGAAACTTGAGGGTCCTGTCTGCAGTTCAATACGTCTTGCACAGCAGGCATGCTATCAGTTTGCTACAATCATGTTAGCTTCCGTGATTCATTGCATAATGGTGGTTTAGTATCTCCTTATTGTTGCAGGCTGTTTGTTTGGCTGCTTGCAAGAAGCTGCATGAGATGGGAGCATTTACTGACATGCTCTTACCAGACAAGGGAAGTGGGGAAGAAAGAGAAAAAGTTGATCAGAATGATGAAGGAGATCCACTCCCTGGGACTGCTAGGCATAGAGAGTTCTATCCTGAAGGAGTGGCTGATATTCTTAAGGTTAGTTATTGCTGCATTGTCACATGGCTGACATTCTAAAGGAATGCTTAGACGGATAGGCTTGTGGCATAATAATTCTTCATTGTAATGGAACTGCACCCCTGCCCTTTTCTTTTTACCATAGAAAAACCCTTAATGGTACTACTGCATTATACTAATTGAGAAAAAGGAAGTAAATATAAAAATAAACTTTAGCCTTGTAGTTAGGATGATTAGATCCTTGCTATAACCTTCTCTATCTTCGAATTTTAATTCAGTGCCATGGTAAGATCTTATTTCTCCTGTTTTCCACGTCTTCTTGGCCTTCAAAGTGGCAGTTCATTTACATTTCACATATGTAGTTGGTTGGAGGGTAACCTATTAGTTTTGGTTTAGAATTTGGCATGTTAATGGAAACATGTTAGCCACTTAATGGATATCTGCATGCTTAATCCAACTTTTACGTTTCCAACCGCTTTTGGTGCTGGCAGTTCATTATGAAAAATTTAGGGATGAAAAAATAAAAATTTATTTTTAGTACGTGCAGTTTAACATTTCTGCAGAAGCCAAGATAAAATTTTCAACTTTTGAATGCCTTGTTTGTAGATATTTCTAGGAAAATTCTATACACCACACTACCATCCCACTGTGTAAGATGTGGCACATTTATCACCATTGGATGAAAGTGAGATAAGAGTGTGGTGTATAGCATTACTCATATTTCTATACCTTGTCTTTTAGGAGTGTCAGATTGCATATGATTAAAGAAGGGAGTTTTGTATACAATATAAAGAAGGGAAGATGAGGAAAAAGTATGTGATAATTGACATATATATAACTTGGAAATATATAGGGGAAAATACACGTTGTACCCTCCAACATACAGATGCGTTACACTTTGCAGCCCAAACCACCAAAATTGACACATTGCACTCAAATTATGAAAAGTTGCAAGGTGCACCTTCCGTTGAGATCCAACTGTCAAGATCGTCATATATATAACACATTTTGGTTGGAAGGTGGAACGTAGATTTTCTCCAAATATCTTACTGAAAACATTTGCATTTCAAAGCTTATTTTCATTGTACGATCTTGTGTTTCTTCAAAACTTAATTGCATCTCATTAGCTTTACACATAAATTATTATTGTTATAAGTTTCTTGTTTGGGGTGGAGGTTGGGGGATGAAGAATGAGGAAGCATGTTATTGCTTTACGTTTTAACAGTCTTAATTTTCTAACTGTAAACTAGAATACCTGTGATGCTTGAGAAACCCTTAGGGGTTGGCTCAAGTGGTAAGGACTTTGGTTTTGGGGGTATGCTCCCTCCATGTCTAAGGTTTGAACCTTGGATGCAATTAATTTCTGAGGGCCACATCCCAACAGTAAAAAGCTGTGTAATGTGGTCATGTTACTCGGGTCTAGGGCTTAACGGGGTAAAATACATGTTGTGTTTGCACGGTCCCCGGAGTTCCTCGTCCGAAAATATCTATGATGCTTGACAAACTAGCATATTATAGCTTAAATTCAATGTGTTCCTTTTTATGTAAATAGAAGATTGAGAAAATCTCTTCCTTTTTTCTTGGAGAAAAATATTGTTGTAGATTTGTAAGAGGGAGAGAGGGGGAGAGAGAACCTTGGAGGGCCATAGGTAGCCTCTGGTATACTTTATGGGATGTGATATGACAACCTGAATTTTAGAAGCATTTATGGTTGATCTGTTGAAACTGCAAAGATGCTTTAACTCAATTTCATTGCAAGTACAGTTTGCTATGGATTATAATACATTATGTGGTTCAATACGTTTGAGGAAATCGTGCTTCTGCTGGATGAATTTCATTGCAAGTACATTACTCAATTTCATTGCAAGTACAATTTGCTATGGATTATAATACATTATGTGGTTCAATACGTTTGAGGAAATCTTGCTTCTGCTGGATGAATTAGCTTCTGCATGCATATTCATATAGCAACAACTGAACAACTATGTTTGACCTGGACTGAACTAGTGCTTGGAAGAGAACATCTCACAGATATGGGGTTTATATATGCACTAGGTTGGGGTTAGGCTTAATTGGTTGGTTGTGTGGACAGCTGTTTGAGGTTTCTTTTTCTGTCGGATATATTTCGATGCGTACTTAATGCTTTCTGGCCTTTCAGGGACAATGGATTTTATCTGGAAGGGATGTTTGTGACTACTCAACGTTGCTTCATCTTTATGTTTATTCTGTTAAATGTGTAAATATTGGCTCTTCGAAAGATCCGTTCTTGACTCAAGTTTTAGATTTTGCCGTACTTTTCGGCAATGAGCTGGATGCAGAGGTATTTTATTTTTGTGTGTCATTTGTATGGTAAATCCATTTATATTCACCAACCACATTTGCTGTAATTAGGTGTTATCGATGTCGATGGATCTGTTTATCGCTCGAACCATGAGTACAAAAGCATCTCTTACCTTCAGGGGGTCAATAGATATCACTGAAAGTCAGGTTGATTGGTTGATACCAATTGAGCATGTTTTTCTTAACCTTTCTGATTTTTTGCATTGTGTGCTACTGATGCTATTCCTACTTTGAGTTGTTTGCAGTTGGCATCCCTCAAGAGTTTTCATGTAAGATTGATGAGCATTGTACTGGATGTGGATGTTGAACCTTCCACTACTCCTTGGGATCCTGCCAAGGCATATTTGTTTGTCCCCGTGGTTGGCGATAAGAATGTAGATCCTATGAGAGAAATTGACTGGGATCTGATTGAAAAAATTATTAATACAGATGCATGGAATAATCCCCTTCAGAGAGCTCGACCAGATGTTTATCTTGGCACAAATGAGAGAACACTTGGTGGTGACAGAAGGGAGTATGGGTTTGGGAAATTGCGTAATGGGATGGCTTTTGGACAGAAATCCCATCCCACCTATGGAATCAGAGGAGCTGTGGCAAAGTTTGATGTTGTGAAAGCTTCTGGATTGGTTCCTGGTCGGGATGCCAGGGATTTGCAAACGCATATGGATTTGACCAGAGGCAAATTGATGATGGCTGATGCTTGTATGAGTGCAGAAGATTTGGTAGGGAGAATTGTTACAGCCGTTCACTCGGGAAAGAGGTTTTATGTGGACTCAATACACTATGATATGACTGCAGAGAATTCTTTCCCAAGGAAAGAAGGCTATCTTGGTCCTCTGGAGTACAGCTCATATGCTGATTACTACAAGCAGAAGTAAGTCAAATATTTAAATCTCAAATATTCTGCCCTCTTTTAGTTTCTTTCATCTTGTTTTTATGATTTTCCAAAAAAACTAATTTACCAATCAACTAGCCACATTGCACCTCAGATGTTGTGCCTGAAGAAAAAGAAAGCTATCCTAATCTGTGAAGGATATAGTTGGCTATTGTCAGTACCAAATGTGGGGGCATTATTAATCAGCGTTACACGCATTTCTCATTGAGAATAGTTATGAATCCTTACAGATTGGAGAAGCTTTCTTTTTTCTTCTCGCACAACAGAAAGGTGCATTTGGCTATTGGGTCTTCTTGAAATAGGTATGGAGTTGAGTTAATCTATAAGCAACAACCCTTAATAAGAGGGCGTGGTGTCTCATATTGCAAGAATCTATTGTCTCCTCGGTTTGAGCACAAGGAAGGTAGGCTCTCCTTTTTCTGCCCTTGGGTTGCTAAATATTTTTGTGAATCCTTGAGCTAATGAGCATGTTATATCTGTGTAGCACATGAAGGTGAAGCTGAAGAGAATCTTGACAAAACATACTATGTGTTCCTCCCTCCTGAGCTGTGCTTGGTACACCCACTTCCTGGATCACTTGTTCGTGGCGCCCAGAGATTGCCCTCTATAATGAGGAGGGTTGAAAGCATGCTGCTTGCAATACAACTTAAAGATATTATAAACTATCCCGTCCCCGTTTCAAAGGTATTTTCTGATCACAGGTGTTTGAATTATTAACTAGCTGCTTGGAAAGCCATTCGGGGTAACTCTCAGATTGCTTCAAGTTGGAAGATGATTCCAATATGTATATGGTGGTGTATTTGGAGGGAGAGGAACAAAAGAAGTTTTGAAGATCAAGTGCGGTTGATGATGAGCTCAGAATTCTATTTTTCAATACTTACCCATTGGTCGATTGTAATTGATTATCATGGCATGTCTTTTCATGAGTTCCTTGTATCTCTAAACTAGCACGCTTGGGTGTTGCTCTTGTATATTTCTCGTATACTCTTGCGTATTCTTTTGATCAATAAATCTTGCTTACCGATCAAAAAAAAAAAAAAAAAATTAACTGAATCACTTCACTTTCTATTTCTTCAGATCTTGGAAGCCTTGACTGCTGCTTCATGCCAGGAGACCTTTTGTTATGAAAGAGCAGAGCTTCTGGGAGATGCTTACCTAAAGTGGGTTGTTAGTCGATTTCTTTTTCTTAAATACCCCCAGAAACATGAGGGTCAGCTTACGAGGATGAGGCAGCAAATGGTGAGTAACATGGTTTTATATCAGTATGCATTGAGTAAAGGACTTCAGTCATATATCCAAGCAGATCGCTTTGCTCCATCTCGATGGGCTGCTCCTGGGGTTTTGCCTGTCTTTGATGAGGATGCCAAGGATGGAGAAACATCCTTATTTGATCAGGACAGATCGCTTGCTGAAACTCAACATGGGATGGGTCGATGTATTGATGCATACGAGGATGACGAAATGGAAGATGGTGAGCTTGAGAGTGACTCTAGTTCATATAGAGTCCTCTCCAGCAAGACTCTTGCAGATGTTGTTGAAGCACTTATTGGAGTTTATTATGTTGAAGGTGGGAAGAATGCTGCTAATCACCTAATGAAATGGATTGGCATTCAGGTAGAGTTCGATGCTGATGAGATAGACTGCATGCCAAGGCCATCAAATGTTCCCGAAAGTATACTCAGAAGTGTTAACTTTGAGGCCTTAGAAGGTGCTCTGAACATTAATTTCAAAGACAGGGGCCTGTTGGTGGAAGCTATTACTCATGCTTCCCGACCATCTTCTGGAGTATCCTGCTATCAGCGTCTGGAATTTGTTGGTGATGCTGTCTTGGATCATCTGATAACAAGGCATTTGTTTTTCACATACACAGATCTGCCCCCAGGGCGTTTGACTGACTTGCGAGCTGCGGCTGTAAACAATGAAAATTTTGCACGTGTTGCAGTTAAACATAATCTCCATGTGCACCTTCGACATGGGTCAAGTGCGCTCGAAAAGCAGGTTTTCTATTGTCCTTTCCCCTTGAAATTGGTTCTTTTCATTCTAACTTGAAAGGAACCTGCATAGTCTGGCCACAAGCTTCTGAACCTAAAGCCCCACTTTTTCCTTGGCCTTTAGCTAAAGCTAGTTAGTTGCTTGTAATCTGCATGACCCTATCTCTGGTTTCTGTTTTGCAGATTCGAGACTTTGTAAAAGAAGCTCAAGATGAGTTATTGAAACCAGGATTCAACTCTTTTGGTTTGGGTGACTGTAAAGCTCCAAAAGTTCTTGGTGACATTGTAGAATCCATTGCTGGTGCCATTTTTCTTGACGGGGAGCGTGATACTGCAGTTGTTTGGAAGGTTATATTTAATGAAGGGACCCTAGTTTCCTGTCTTGCTTTCCTCTTTTTCATCCTTTCCTCTTGGTATTGAATGTTAAGCACTGATACGAGAAATCTAATATTTGCAAACCTTATGACTCCAGGTGTTTCAACCCCTCTTGCATCCAATGGTAACCCCAGAGACACTCCCAATGCATCCTGTGCGCGAGCTTCAAGAAAGGTGCCAACAACAGGCTGAGGGCTTGGAATACAAAGCAAGTCGAAGTGGCAATTTGGCTACTGTTGAAGTCTTTATTGATGGAGTGCAGGTAGGAATTGCTCAGAATCCACAAAAGAAGATGGCACAGAAACTAGCTGCCAGAAACGCACTCGCTGCTTTGAAAGAGAAGGAAACTGCTGAAGCCAAGGAGAAATCTGATGAAAATGGGAAGAAAAAGAAGAATGGGAACCAAACATTTACGAGACAAACATTGAACGATATCTGCTTGCGAAGAAACTGGCCGATGCCATTCTATCGGTAAAGAAACCATAAGATGTTTTTGGGTGCTTTTGCCAATGCTTAAAGATGCCATAGTAAACGTGAATTTAAATTGCTGATCTTGAATTTTTGTTACTTGCATTTTTAGGTGTGTGAACGAGGGTGGCCCTGCACATGCAAAGCGGTTCACATTTTCTGTACGTGTAAATACCACTGATAGAGGATGGACAGATGAATGTGTAGGAGAGCCTATGCCGAGCGTCAAAAAGGCCAGGGATTCTGCTGCCGTTCTTCTCTTGGAACTCATAAATAAGTTATACTCCTGATGGAAATGATCAGTATTTGATGTTTTCAACCCTATTTTTGCAGTTGAAACATCATGCCAGACCTTTGATTTTTGACCGAGGGCTTGGTTCTACTTCACGTGACATTGTCTGTCTCTTTGTTGAATTGATACATTCAAAAATTTTATGAACGTTAATTGTAAACTAGTGCCTGCCTAAGATTTTTATAATTTTATCTGAATTTTGATATTTATAATAAAGAGGTCTAGCACAAACTTGTGTTTTTATTTTTTTCTTCTTTTTCTTTTCATATTTTTTGAACATATTTAAATATTTTTAAAAAATAAAAAAATATATCAAATCATTAAAAGTCATTTCTTTAATTATTAAATAAAAAAAATTAAATATACGAACGGTTAAAATAAGTACTATATATAAAGTTCAAAATTTGAATTAGAAAAAAAAAAAAAAATCTAAATCTGTTATCATCGTACCAACCAAACATTCCAAAACAAGATACGCGGAAGCGTTTTATTGTTTGGTTTCCAGATTCCAGATCCTTGTTATTCAGTGTGAAATTTGATTCATGGCTACGGCTATTTCTCTTGGAAGATGTACTTTCTTGAAGAAGACAGAGAAGAGTTGAACACTGCGTGGGTTTTGATGGGTTTCTGGGTCCCAATCTCAGATTATTTTTCTTATCCTAAATTTCTTGAAACTCAAAACGGGGATTTTATCCATGTTTCAATAATCCCTGTTGATAGCCCTTTTTTTTGCGCTAATGTTTCCAGCTTGGAGGCGATATCAAGCTGTCAGTTGGCTGCAGAGCTTGGTCGGCCCGCTCGGCATATCAAACCAACCTTTGGATGGGGCATTCATTTCTTTCTTGAGAAATGGTCTGGTCCTATGCAATGCCATCAACAAGAGTAACCCAGGATCAGTGCCCAAGGTATTGCATTCCTTGCAGCATGCGAACAACAGCCACTTGTTGAGGGTGACAATCAGAAACTTGAAGGTTGAATTGGCTTCTCTTGATCATGCAGTAATCTATATGTCGCATCTATGCATACTTGTTGAATCAATGTACCCAAATATTCTGACCATTAGGCACTTATTTGACTTTGATAGTTTTTTTATAAGG